>NC_038241.2:6395684-6676090 GCF_000004515.6 Glycine max
AAAAAGAAAAAAAGAAAAAAAGAGGGTTTGTCTTTCACGTTTTTTTTTCCAGACGGCAGCTCACGCTCGCCTATCTTATACCGACGGGCCTGCGTCCGATTCCCTAATAAGTCCCCTAGCTAGCAGCAAATAACTCCAAAAATTAAAATTATATAGCAATTAATTAGTTAGAATCAACTAAGCAAATGCCTCTTTAACATGATCTCATTCTAATTCTTGTTGAATGGAATAGGTGTGGTAGTCCTCTATGGGGTCAAACCAAAGCATGTGCCTCATCTTACGCCCACGAGTTCCATTCTTGTATACATTAGTCTGAATCAAATAAGGTTCTCCTGTTTTGTTCCCCCAAAAACTCAAAATCAAGCTTATCTCTTTCTGGCCCCGCACCATTTTCTGAGCACATCTGCAACAATTCCCCACTCATCACAATGGAATCATAGAAACATAAAGGGAAACTCATTAAAAAATAAACAATGTATAAGTGGACAAAACATAGAAGCATTCTCAAAAAAGAAAAAGGCCCTAAATAATAAATAAATTGAAGCAAGCAGTTTATCCTTATACCATGTAAATATACTAATCATTCAAAATTAATATACATTCTCAAAGTTAACAGCAACACACAAAATAGTAAAAAGTTATTCATATTCACAAAACTTATCCATAAAACTCGAGCCCTAAAGACAAAAATGATCATTTTTCAAGAACATTACACATATCACAACCAATATCAGTAATCCTGTTACTAAAAAATGTGTTCCACCACAAACGTTTGAGACAAAAATGATGCAGAAGAAAGCCACAGTAAAGAAGCGGAATCACAGAGAAGAAAGACAAATAATAATAATAATAATAATAATAATAATAGAGAAAATGCATCATGAACCTGAAAGAGGGATTCTGCATAATCATTGATATTGTTCATTGCTCTGTGTTTCGCTTGCACCCTTCTAAACCTTCTCGAGGTATGGTTGCTCCCTCTCTACAATTAAACTGTTCTTAGCAACAAAACATGTAAACAACACTTTTCACGTAACCAAATTACATCGAACCCCCACACCTTCTCATTAATTCAATAAAAATAATATTGTTAGGTTACACAAAAATGATGCAGAAGAAAGCCAAAGCAAAGAATCGGAATCGCAAAGAAGAAAGACAAATAATAATAATTAATCAAAACAAAAAAATAACAAAAAATAAGAAAAAGTGCAAAGAAGACATGTGTTTGTTCTAAACTTCTTTTTTTTGCCCCACTGAACAAAGATAAAAGAAAATACAACAACAAAGTTACCATTAAAAAACAGAACAACAAAAGTACCATGAACAGAGAAAAACGATAAGCTAACATGCATGTAAGAAAGGATGCATGAAAACAGCAACAGAAGAGAAGCCAAACCTCGTCCAACACAAACAAAATGAAAAGCTAACATGCATGTAAGAACGCATACATGACAACAGCACTACTCTTGCTTTAAAAAAATTGAGATTTAAGGGTAAAAATGTTGAATCTCAAGTACCCATAAATTTATTTCAGTTTTCTTTTTTTGCTTGTTGCAAAAAAATTGAAACTTTAGGGGTAAAAATGTTGAATCTCAAGTACCAAAGAAAAAAGGTTTTCTAATATAAAATCTTAAATATAAGATTATATACTTTTTCCTCTTAAATTAGGCATGACTCAATGTTAGGTTATTCTTTCTACAATAAATAGGAAAATTGTCATAAGAGAACGAATGAATTGTGGCTTTTAAACCTTAGAAGAGAACTAACGGAATGCACAAACTTGTTTACCCCAAAAAAAGCCATGTCCTTTGAAGTTGCAGAAAATCTTATATGCATATGTATGAGGCATCCTTGCTGCATTTCTATTTTCTTTTGTTAACTAATTGTTCACTTTGTTTCTCAACTTTTGACTAAGAGAACAAAAAGAGCCTAATTATTAAATGCTGAAAAGAGACAAAATTAGATAGTGCTTCAACAAAGGCAAACAAACAAAAATGCACATGGCAAAACGATTTATGAGTAGCTTGATATGGCATTTAAAGGAAAGAAATGTAACTTAAAATGCATGCCCCTTGCTGCACGCTTTAGGGGAGTACCCAAAATAAATATAAATTGCAGAAGATTGAAAGATGTCGCAAGCCAAGAAGGACCAAAAAGAGAAGGCGGATACAATTTGCAACTCACATGTCATCTCCAAGTATGCCTCCATGATCGTTGTTGAGAAAACCATGTCAAAACCTCACTCCCTCTCTTTGATCATCAAGCAGTCTATAGTTTATAGATATAGGAACCTGAAACAGCGAATAATGATTCACAACAACATTCAATCTTGTTTCCAATGAAACTGGGTCATCAATTATTATGGTTATTAATAAATATCCTATAAAAACCGCTTCATTGTGCACAGAACTTATGCCGTCAAGTAATTTTGATAGCCTATCCATCCCATCCTGTACATCAGTAGCATTTTCAGTATGATTGGGAAAACCTTCAAGGCCTGGAAACATTTTCTTTGTCCTGTATTTTAAAGACAATATATTAGAAGAGAGTGGTAACCAATGTCATTGATACCTAAAGTTTGATGCGGTAAATCTTAAAATACTCTTGCATTTTCGATTTCCAGCTAATGGAAGTTTCCAACCCTTCATATGTTGCCACTACAGAAGAAACTCCACCTTAAACCAATATACGTGTGGTTCCCTCCTATCCAAATGCCAAACCTATCAACATGTGGACACATTGCAATGGGCTTAATTTTTAACAATTGAAAATAAAAGGTTTTGAGAAATTTTTTTTGGAAAAATTTAACATTTTGAAACAATAATCCACGGTAACCTGAACTGTCTTTTCCACGATTTCTAAGTGTTTGATGAATTGCGCTACACAAAATTATTTTTAAAAAATAGTTGATTACATGAATGCTCATTGGTAAACCCGGAAAGAAAACAAACCAACGCAATACAAATAGAAAACACTCACCAATAGTCATTTCTCTCGCTAAACCCCCTATGAATATCCTTCTGCAATCAATGGGTCCAAGGTAATTAGATAGAAAAAAATCTAAGAAATTTGGAGAAAGGGAGCAAAAATAAAGTTGAAAAATCAATAAGAAAAAATAACTATTATTAAGATAAAAACATGCATAACAAAAAAAAAAAATTAAAACCTTGCAAATAGAAACAAATAGTAATGAAACAAACATGCATAACAACAAAAGGGAAAAAAGTTGCTTGGTGGATGCTTCTTCACGATAGTCCGGGAAAATAAAAAGGAACAAAAAACAGAGTTGTAAAAATCAGTAACAAAAAGTAACTATTATTAAGAAGGAAACATGCATAACAACAAACAAAATTAAAACATTGCAAATAGAGACAAATAGTACCAAAACAAACATGCATAACAACAAAAGGGAAAAAAACTTGCTTGCATGATGCTTTTTCGTCGATAGCCCGAGAAAATAAAAAAAAATCAAAAACAGAGTTATAAAATCAGTAAGAAAAAATAACCATTATTAAAAAAAAACATGCATAACAACAAACAAAATTAAAACCTTCCAAATAAAAACAACTTGCCTGCTGAATGCTTCTTCCTCGATAGCCCAGGAAAATAAAAAGGAACAAAAAACACAGTTGAAAAATCAGTAACAAAAAATAAATATTATTAAAAAGAAAACATGTATAACAACAAACAAAATTAAAACCTTGCAAATAGAGACAAATAACAGCCCCAAAAAAGGGGAAAAATAGTTCAAAATGACACCTTTATTATTCAACACCGTCCTGACCTTCAGCACCGTTGTTGTTACTATAGTTTGTCCCAAAAATCAAACCACAAAAAATCAGACCAAAGAATAGAATGAAGATGAGAAGAGAATCATATTAAAAACATAAAATGCAACATGCACAGCACAAAGTAGGAAGCAATGAGCACATCGGAGAAGGCTGAGGAACACAAAAAAATGTAAACTTTTATATCGTGAGAAGTCAGAAAACAAAATAAAGGCAGAACACCAAAAAAAATTTAACCTTTTGTGTTTACGAACCTGTACTCTTGGATTTTTTGAGATAAAAATCGCAACTCTAATGTGTTCTTCCACCTTCTCTGCCTAAATAAACACAAGTCTTCTACCATTCTAGTTCAAGAGGGAAAAAGAGAAGAAGAGAAGAAGAAGAGAAGAAGAAGAAGAAATGAGAAGTGAGAGAAAGGGGTCAGCGCACAAATAAAAAAAAAAACAATAAAGGTAAAACACTCAAAGTTGAATGAGATTATGTTTAATGAGATTATGTTTATGGTTGTAGTTTTTTCTAGTGTTACTTTATTATATAAGCAACCAATAAAGCTGATTTTTTTTATAATTAAGTTGTTTAAATATATTGGTTAAACTTTAATTTTATATGTATAAAAATGATAATTATATTCACGTTAAACATCCTTCTATCTTAAAAGCCTTTTCTTTAATTCCTATCTTAAAAGTTAAAACAAAGTCAACGGATATTTTAATTCGCATACAAAGAATAGACTTTAAATATTATATTTTACCTATACTCTATAATCATAAATCCGTTGTAGTCTAGTTGGTCAGGATATTCGGCTCTCACCCGAAAGACCCGGGTTCAAGTCCCGGCAACGGAATTACCTATTTTACTTTCTTATTTATTTGTTTATTTTTTTATTCATGTTTTATTTAAGATTAGTAAGGAGGAAGAAGCTAAACCCTTTGGCACCATTTTGGTGTCCATAATGCCCGTGGCTTCTTTGACAGCATGCCCATGAAGGATATTGCTTCGTGGAACACCATGATTTCTGGTTATGCGCAAGTTGGACTCATGGCCGACACTCGGAGGTTGTTCACGGCAATGCCGGAGAAAAACTGCTTCTCGTGGAGTGCCATTGTGTCTGGATATGTGGCTTGTGGGGATTTGGATTCTGCTTGGAGTGTTTTTATGCTGCGCCTGTGAGGAGTGTGATTACTGGGCATAAAGTTTGGGAGGGTAGAATTGGCAGAAAGATTGTTCCAGCAAATGTCAATGAGGACATTGGTGACATGGAATTCTATCATTGCTGGGTATGTTGAGAATGGGAGGGCAGAGGATGGGTTAAGGCTATTCAGGACAATGTCAGAAACTGGGGTTAAGCCTAATGCTTTGAGCTTGACTAGTGTCTTGTTGGGTTGTAGTGATTTGTCTGCATTGCATCTGGATAAGCAAGTTCATCAGTTAGTTTGTAAATCTCTTTTGAGTAGTGATACGATGGATGGCAGGAACTTCGTTGGTTAGTATGTATTCCAAGTGTGGGGATCTAAAGGATGCCTGGGAATTAATTGTTCGGATTCCACAGAAATATGTTATGTGCCGGAATGCAATGATTTCTGGGTATGCTCAACACGGGGCTGGTAAAAAAGCTCTTTGTTTGTTTGATGAGATGAAAAATCAAGGCATGAAACCAGATTGAATTACTTTTATTGCAGTATTGAACCGTGC
This sequence comes from Glycine max, assembly GCF_000004515.6. Classification (NCBI taxonomy): domain Eukaryota; kingdom Viridiplantae; phylum Streptophyta; class Magnoliopsida; order Fabales; family Fabaceae; genus Glycine; species Glycine max. Next base: position 6,401,165 of record NC_038241.2, read on the forward strand.
AGAATCTTGGGGTCCAATATTCTAACACAATGGTTAGAGATTTTGGAATTGAAACTAAGCCAGAACACTACGCATGGATGGTTGACCTTCTTGATCGAGCTGGAAAGTTATCTGAGGCTGTAGATTTTATCAAATGTATGCCTTTTAAGCCCCATCCTGCCATTTATGGAACACTTTTAGGTGCTTGTAGGATCAATAAAAACTTACAGTTGGCTGGGTTTGCTGCCAAGTTTCTGCTTGAGCTTGATCCAACTATTGCAACTGGATATGTTCAATTGGCTAATGTTTATGCAGAGCACAAAACAGATGACCATCTAGCTAGTATCCGAAGATCAATGAAAGAAAATAATGTAGTGAAGATACCTGGATATAGTTGGATTGAAATAAACAGTGTGGTGCATGAGTTTAGATCAAGCAACACATTGCACCCCAAATTGGCTTTTCTATACATTGTAAATTAAAAGACTTGGAGAAGAAAATGAAGCTGGCTGGTTATGTTCCTGATCTTGAATTTGTGTTGCATGATGCGGGAGAGGAGCTGAAAGAACAACTTCTTTTATGGCATAGTGAGAAGTTGGCAATTGCATTTGGACTTCTAAAGGTACCATTAGGGGTTCCAATCAGGGTGTTCAAAAACTTGAGAGTTTGTGGAGTTTGCCACTCTGCAACCAAGTACATCTCAACCATAGAAGGAAGAGAAATCACAGTTAGAGATACCACGAGGTTTCATCATATTTCAAGGATGGGTTCTGCTCCTGCAGGGATTACTGGTAAGCTTGATAATGTGCGGTCAGCACAATGCTATTGCTATTGAATTGAAGGGTATGCTATTTTATTCTAAGAGCAATGCTGGCATGCTCTTCACCTTGAAGTTGATTTGATTTCATCATACTGTGCTAGAGATTCAGAAAAGTGCGCTTAATTGCTCTAGCATCACACTTATTCCAATTCAGTTCAGTTCAAATGAGTTATTTGAGCACCCCTACATAAAGTGATTATTGAGTGTGATTCATTAATCGCTGTAAACCTGGTAGATGACACTTGCTGCTCATCACATCCGTATTGGAGCATGATTAATCATATACCTGACAAAAGCTGGGAAGTTGGAGTAGTCCATGTTCTCATATTGTTGGGGTTTCAACCACTCGTTGAGTTGGTGGCATTAAAAAAAACAGAATAAAATAAAAACTAATCATTGATTGGGACAAGAAACATGGTTGTAGTGTTTCCTGAATGTTAGATCACGTGCACGAAAATGTCTGACCTAATTGCTTATTCAAATGAAATGCAATGCAACGACACTATGTTACAGATATAGAAACTGTTAGTGACAACGAAGTATATATATACCGACATCCAGCAAAAAAGACCTGGAAAGTGGTTTGTTATTGCCAGGGAGGAGACTGCATGCTATAATTTTTTATAATTTCATTCTCTTGGTTCTATCATCTATTGAAATAATGGTATATTTTTTTAATCTAACATTTTATTTTATTCTAAAAATATAATAAACAAAACAAAAGAAAGAAAACTCAGGTTTCTAGAGCCAAAAATATACTCAAATAGAGTGAGACTAACAAAATGATAAAAGAACAAAATGAAATGATAAACGCCGGTAACTGGTGAATTTTTTTATAAATAAAAAATTCAGTTTCCTATTATTTTTATTTCATAGACTTACAACAAGAGTTTTGTGCAATTGAACAAGATTCTACTCCTACGGAGAGGCACGAGAACAATAGAATAGATGTAGAAGCTGTTGAAATGAGATGAAAGTTCGAGGGACAAAGAACAAGGCAAATACTGCTATTCACCAATATTCCTAATTTTGTACAAATGTTTTTTCTTTTAAAATCAAATACATAGAAAATAATGGAAGTTTTAACAACGGCTTAACGATAAGAGGAACAAATCATGACGAACAATCTTGATATGAAAGCAATGTGAAAAGCTAGTTTTAGATGCCACTGAGACACATGAACTTCTAAGACCCCAAATACTTCGTCTCTCTCTAAGTCGAGCAGCAACCAGCCTTCTGGTTCACTGGCTGTCCTCGAATTTGAACTGTTGGAGGCCTCGCATTGTTCACTGGCTGGCTTGCCATTCTGTGTAAAAGAACCAACAATTACAAGTAAAGAGATCAATCATCTCGGTTATCCATTAAGGCATATTTAACTAAACAAAATTCATTGAAATCCACAAATTCAAACAAAATGTTTAACTAACAATGGTCCTTAATTGACAAAGGTAAGGACATTTTGCAAACAGAAATACAGCACCTGTTTTTAATTTCAGCAGCCATGGCCATGAAAGCCTGTTCAACATTGGTGGCATTTTTAGCACTAGTTTCCATGAAGGGAATTCCAATTTCATCTGCAAAAGCCTGAAAAGATGGAAAAAAAAAATAGAAAGCAAAAACTTGAAAACATTAGACAAAAGGACAAAAGGAAAGATATCAACAGATGTCAGTGGGAACAAAACAACAAAATTTAGAATCACCTTTGCTGTCTCATAGGACACAACTTTATTTGCCGTGAGATCGCACTTGTTTCCAACTAGAAGCTTGTTAACATTTTCACTTGCATAACGGTCAATTTCATTCAGCCACTGCTTAACATTATTAAAGCTCTCTTGGTCAGTGACATCATAAACAACCTGCAAAAAAAAAAAGGCAACAGGATTACACCACTGCTTCCAGAAACACAAAGGAAATTAACTCAAAAAGGAGGACCAGTTTAAAAGACTCACAATAATGCCATGAGCCCCACGATAATAGCTGCTAGTGATTGTTCGGAAACGTTCCTGACCCGCAGTGTCCCACTATATGGTAAAAAATGCAGAAAAATCTATCAACAATTACAAATACAGTAAAGCAACAATCCCAGATAATTGGGACAGGGTGTTGGAACAAATCATTTCCATTTTTTTCATGGGTTGAGCCTCTTAGTTAACAAACCACATGATTATTTTTTTGAAAGGCAAACCACATGATTATTACGTTAAACATAAAAAGAGACATTCTTGAGTATGTGATTGAAAACTTCAGGTTGAGCATTTTTTTTCTGGGCACATTCAAATTAATCTTTATACAAGTAATGGAGAGTTAGAGACAATTTGAAAAGGATGTACTTTAGATGTAGAAAACAAACTGGCATGTATTCTCAATAAACATTTACATCAGAACCAAAATCAAATTTGAGTCCAAGTACAACACAACACAATTAACATTTATAGAAGTCAAAGATCATGGCCTTACAATTTGAAGTTTAATAGTCTTCCCATCCTGCTCCACAGTGCGGATTTTCTATAAAAGGAGCATGGTAAATAATTAGTCACATATTTGTGCTGAAAATAAAATGGAAATTAGATTAAATGGTGAATGCAAATGCTTACAAAGTCCACTCCAATGGTACTGATATAGCTGTCAAGGTATGAATCATCCTGTTTCACAACAAAATAAAATATCAAGAAGTGTAACCTCCACTTCTTAAAACAAATTCAAAGTAAAAACTTTTGTTTAGCATTGCAACCTCCACCAACACAAACACACAATACTGCATCTGAAAAAGGACTCCAAAGTTCTAAACATACAAATCAATGATTACCAATCACACCATATATGTAGACCTTGCATCTCTAATATGTCAATACATTTGGACTTTTATAAATTATAAATATAGGGAAATGGAACAGTGGGAATTTTCAAATTCGTATTCAATTAATTGCAAAAACAAGGAAGAAGACGAAGAAAAAGAAGAAAGAAAACAGAGACTCAGAACTTACAGCAAACCTCAGGAGAAGACATGACTTGCCTACACCAGAATCTCCAATCAGCAAAAGCTTGAACAAATAATCGCTGCAAAAAACATAGTTAAGCTCCAATCAAAAACGGGAAATTAGTAAGGAACTGTCTAGTGTCTATTATACTCTATCCTTTACCAAGGATACGTCAACATGACACATAAGACGAGCACTTGTGCCACAACAAAACATGATCGTCTAAAAGGTAGCATGCAGGCTGCCACATCTAGGACATCACTTATAATGATAATCGTATAATCATGCACCGACCACACATTCTTCACTATTATATATTTATATTTGTCTCTTGATTTGTACAACACAATACTTGGCTAAATCCAGAAAAACTCCTCTAAATTTACGCAAAAGTCGTGTTTTTTTTTTCTATAAAACTTTGGTCCACTTCGTCTCAGCAAGAATTAACTGCCAAAAATGCCATTAAAATTTTAAATCAATTTATTTTAGGAAGGACCACTTGTTGCTCAACCATCACATTCATTCATAGATCTATCTGTAGAACTTCAACAACCTCCCTTTTCCATTACAGAAGAATAAAAAACTATAGCAATCCTTAGTTACAATAAAACATCGCTAATCACCGTTACCCAATAAAAAAAGAGAGACTAAGGTATCAATTATAAGAATTTTACAACTCACAATCACCACCTAGTCCTTGGAAAAATTCACATGTTTTAACTAATGATCAAGCGGGTATCTTAATATCTTTTGCTAAATAGTAGATTTTCAGCAGTAATTTCATCATTACAAAAAAATATATAATTAATATAAAACGTTTTTTAAAAAAAAAAATCCAAACTGGATCAGAGAATCAAACATTTCCTAAATAGCTAAAACATAATTTCACACGCGCGAATGGATCTATCGTCTAAAGAAACAGATCTAAATCAGTGAAGCAGTTTCCAGAAGCACGATCCACTAAAAACAGATTTCACAAAACCTAATCAGCACTTTGTAAACACAAAATTCACCGCTACCGCGCGGCGACTACACCAGATCTAAGCGAGTTGATTCATAAACGAACACACGAAACGATTATTTTTCATAACGAAGGAGTTTGGAGAATTCGCACTTACTATTCGGGATTCATGGTGGTGCGAGGCTGGGAACGATTCGAATCGGAGAGGGCTCGACGGAGGAGGGAAGAGTAAGGGCTCGCCGGCGAGAGGAGTGGCCGGAATCTGAGATCGTCGCCGGAGAAAGAGAAAAGGGAAGAAAAAAACGAGGAAATGCGTGAGGAAGTGGCGTTTTAAAATGACCCGTGGGTGTCGGAGGTCTTTAAGAAGGGTGAAGGGGTGCGAGTGGGGTGACGTATCGTCAGGATCAGCGGCTGCCACGTGTCCTCCACGATGTTTGCATTTACCAAGTTGGATACTTTCTTCTTCTCACCTTGTTCGTATTGCCTTTTCTTTTTTTAAATAATATTCCGAATTTTGTTTTCATTATAAGCAAGATAAACTAAACTGGATAGTTAATGGGGAAAGTAAATTACACACATTTTTTTCAACATTTAACAAAATTATATATGTCTCTTTTCTTTTTAAAAGACATATACATGTTTCTCTTAACATAATGATATATGTATTTCTCATGTTTAAGAAAATTACATATATTTTTCTTTTAATTTTAAAAATTTATTTCTAAGTGTCATCTAACTATTTGATAGTGATAAATAATATAAAAAAGTTTAAAAAAATCTTATTTTTTCTACAATAGTATATTTTCGGATGCACATTAACTTACCTTTGCATAAAAAATAACATTTAAATTTTATGAGTTTGAAAAAATAAATAATTTGTTTAAAAATTTTAAATATTTTCATATTTATGAAAATAAAAAATATATTTTAACTTTTTTAATCAGAATTATCAATATTAATGTGTTACTGTCAACTATTTAAACGATATTAGATATTAAAAATATTTATGTAGGTTTTAAAAATGAAAAAAAAAACATATGTAATTTTCTTAAATGATAGAAAATGTATGGGTAGGTTTTATATAAAAAAAAAAACATAAAATTTCTTTAAATATCATAGATATAGGTAATTTCGTCAATTTTAACAAATTCACTTAAATTGCCGAATGTGAGATTGCGTTTTTAAGATTTTCTTTAACAGAAGTGCTGAGTGCCACCAAAGTTTTGGTACAAATTTGGTAGCACCATGGAGATTAGTGAAACAAAATTTATATTAATATCATGATCAAAAATATAATTTTGTATTAATATTATGATTAGAAAAAAAATATTACTATTAATTTATAAAAGTAAAATATGTTTTTGGACTTTTAAAAAAATTTGAAATTTGATTGTAGTTTGTTTTAAAAAAAAAATATTTTGGTTTTTCCAACTTTAAAATGCAAATCTTTAAATAATTTAGATAACGTTCTTGGTCTCACACCTCTTTTGATTTTTACAAGAATAAAAAATATATTTTACCTTATAAAAAAATAGGAATATACTTTACATAGTAAATTAATTAGAAATAATTCTTACCTTATATTTTAATATAATTATTGTAGGAACTAATAGACTTACAATATAATATCTAATTGTAGAAAATAATTTCTTAGATAAATTTTAGTTACTTAAAGTAAATTCTTATACTTTACCTAAAAAACATTTGTTATTAAATTATAATTTGTTTGTTTTGAGGAAAGGTTATTTGATGATACTGTTCATAAAAAAATATAAAATATTTATAAGAAAAATCAACCACAAAATGTGTTTGAATATGTTGGTGTTTTGGACGTGTTGACGTGAATGTAGGGTATATTGGATTAAAATTTTAAAAGATTTTAAAATATATATTTTTTTTAAAAAAGTTGAGGTAATCAATCAATAATTTTAATATAAATAAGTCTTGTGTTATTTATTATTTAATTAAAGTTATTAAGATTTTTTAAGGAATGTAACGAAATTTAGTAGTATTTATTTAAGATTTTTTACCACTTAAACAAATCTTCTAAAAACTATAAAGATTTCTATGGGTTTTGATTGATTTCTTATAATTTATATATATATATATATATATATAATCAAACGATTCCTATAAAAAAAAACCTTAAAATTTTCTTGAATTTTTTTCTTTATCTCTCATTCTCAATATTTTTTTTTTGTCTGTCTTAAAAACAATATAAACATTAATGTACAGCACTTCGTAGTGTCCACTAATCACATGTTAATTGTCATTCATAGGTTGATTCTCCTTTTTATTGCTTCTCCGTAACGGCTTAAAATGAAAAAGGCTTTCTTTTTGTTCATAGAGGCATTGAAAGTTTTGCCCTTAACGTAAATGTTTACTATTATATATAATGATGAAATATACTGTTCCGTCGTATAAATGTGATAATGGGGTTATAATGATAAAAGAAGCAGCCAAAACAAATATTTTCCCTGGCCGCATAATTTAATACAAATTCACCTCGTGGTTATTGTAAAACAAGAATTTGACATACCCATCCAACAGTCAGAATTTTCCTTTAACACGTGAAAATTAATGAAATAAATTTGTTTCATTGAATAAAATATGTTCATATATGGTTAAGAATTAAATCTTGGTTAACATGTTTAAAAGATCTAATATGTGTTTGATTTAGAGTTTAAGAAATTTAATTTTAAACAATTGAATGTAACGGACGTGTGAATCTAAATTAATTTGAATTACATATTTATATCAGAAAAAAGTGAAAAAATTATATTTTTAGCTTTAGAATAAATAAAGTCCTAATTCTTTATCAACTTTTTTTTGAGAAAAAAGAGGAAAGGTCCAAAACTAAAAAATCATGGAGGAATATAATGGATGCAATATTTATATCAGCTTGCATGAGAAGAGAAGTAAAAAAAAGGAACAAACCTCTAACAACTAAACTAAACCGAAAGTGTTGCTGAATATTGTACAAGTTGATCAGAGTAATACATGACTCAATTTTCTTAAGAAAAGTGTTAGGCTTATGTCATTGGAAAAAATGTTATTGAAAGGAAAAAAAAATTCAACAAAGAGGTCGATCAAATTTTTTAATAAAGATTTATTATTGATAAAATAAATTATTAATACGAATAACATAATAAAGAAAATATGATAACAAAAATAAAATATTGTACTTGACGAAGGCACTAGTCTCCCCGAAGATGTGTTACCATCTCTGATAACAACTCCGCGGCAAGCGAAGTCGTGAATGTACCAAATCAAACTATGGCAAGAACTTTATAGATAAGAAAGTGTAATTTAAAAAAAAAAATCCTACTAAAAATAACTAGATAAAATCTCCTGTATAGATTGTTTATATCAATATTATATTATAATAAAACACCAAAAATATTATATTATAACTAATTAACTATGATATGATGTAGTAAAAATTAATTATTTCATATTTTGTAAGAAATTAATTATAAATTATCTTTGCAAATAAATTTTAGTTTAGCAAGTTACTTTTATACGAATTTTTATAATACAATTTATATTTTATATATTTAGCAATGGATAATTTTTAAAGCATGACTAATTTCTTACAATTTCACTTTTTAATATCTTAAAATGATTGAATTAAAACACGGATAAAATTATAAGTAATTAAAAGATGAATTAACCTAGATAGTGTTATCAATGTTTTCCCGGACTATGTCTATGTATACATTAAGATTTAATTCTGCATTGGCAATATTTTTTAAAACCTATATCATAAACACTCAAAGTATATTTAAAAAGAATTCGAAGATAAGGTCGCATCCTAAAAATAAAAAAGTGATTTACTCTCTCAAGTTGTGATAATAAACTATAATTGTCTTCTACTGGTGACGTTAAGAATAAAGCATAGCGTGAGACGGTTCTTTAAATAGTTAGGATAGTGCTGTCTGTGTAGACGGTTGTTTTAAATACATAATTTTTAAAGTTCGATTTTCATGTCCCATCAATCTAAATTTTTTGTATTATTAATTATCAGTATATCTTAATTAAATTATATTTTTTATATTTATAAAGAACAACGGTTATAGCTCAATTCATTCAAGCAAACATCTGCACAATATATAGATCTTTTTAAATTTAAATAAAATTTATAAATATGGATTAAAAATTGTAAAAAAAATATAAAATATATAGAATTATTTTTAAAGAAAATAATTTAAAAGTTAAAAATAATAAACTTAAGTTAAGAATATTAACATAACTTATTTGCAATCGATATTACTATAGTAAAAACACAAACTATGTTTCAATAAAATATCCACTAATTTAGTATGCAAAAATAAATTACACCAAATAAGCTTTTCTTCTCCCTTAAAGAAATATTTAAGTTGATATCTACAAAGACCACCAAAGAAAATATATAAATAAAAAAAGATAAGAATAAGAAGAAAAGAAAAAGATTGGAAGGTGATATGAGACATTTGCTTAGGAGAATTGGTTTTGGATTTTGGCTCCTGTGAGTCTGGGACTGTGTTTGATTTGATGATTAAGGAAAAGAGAAGAATGGCCATAAGCGTTTTTGAGTTGAGTTGCCTCTTAATCACATGATGCTACCTATGTTACGCGCGCGTGTGAATGGTAAAGGAGACTACCTGTGAAGCAGTGCAGTCCACGTAAAATTAAATAATGATTAAATTAATTAAATATAAAATCTTAAATTAAAGTTATTTCATAAGTAAGAAACACGATATATAATATTTATTATCCTATTTAATTAACTGAACTAAATGATTACATCCCCTTGATTCTTAAATTAAAGTTTAATTGTAATTTTTATCTTTAATTTTTATTTTTAGATAAATTTTACTCCAATAAATTAATTTGATATATATTTTTTTTAGTTTTTTTAAAAAATTTATAAATTTTATCTTTCATCATTAAGTTGATTGACACCATAAAAGTTGAGGATAAATTTATCAAAAAGTAAAAAAATTAAAAATAAAATTTACCAAAAAATAAAAAAATTTAAGGATAAAATTTATCAAAATTAGGGATAAAAAGTGTAACTATTTCACTCACGTCAGTTCAACAATAAAAGATAAAAGGTTTAATTAAGTTTTTATATTCAAAATATAATTCATTTTTAGATTATTATTTAATATTTTTTTAACCAAGGATTTGAAAAAAAAAATTAGTTTCATTTTATAACCTGTAGTTAATTTCCTTCAACTAAATACTTGAAAAAAAATAATTTCATTTTACAATCTATCGTTAATTTCCTTCTGTCAAGTGATGACACGTGACAGACAGAGTGTCATGCCATCACGCCACGTCATCACATCTTGTCACAGATACATCATTGTCACATCATCGCCTTTAATGACATGTCAATGATTAGGCGTGATGACGTGATATTCAGTGTGCTACATCATCATTTAACAGAATGGATTGACGACAGATTGTAAAAAGAAATTGAAATTTTTTCAAGTAGGTATTTGATAAAAAATGAATTTTTAGGTAGTAATCTAACGACATATTTTTTTTCAGGTATGAAAAACTTATTTAAACCAATATGAAAAATAATTTTTTAGTTAACAAATGATAAGGTGGAGTTTTATCAAAATAAATAATTTAGTTGCTGATAAATGATAAATTTTATCATTTTATTGAAAATAAAAATGGTAATCGTAAATTTAAGTTATGTTTAAAACAAATATTATAAGTCAATAAGAAAAAATCGTTTCTCAAACACTTTTATCTGATTAAATATTTGTAAATTTGTCAAAAAATTAAAAATTAATTAAAATAACTTGATGAACATATATGTAATTTACTTTTATATAGACTTAAGAAACTTTATCCTATTTATTTTTTTAAGATAATTTCTCATTCAAAATAAGAAATACATTAAATTAATAAGATATTTTTTTTATTGGTGGGAATAAAAAAATACTATTTGAAATGTACCATAACTAACCTATTAATTATCATATTTAATAAACTAAACTAGATTAATAAGATAGTATTAAAGGTGAAATTAAAAAGCTAAGATGCGTACATTTAATATTTAGACAAAGGTAAAAGAGAACCCAATAAGATCAAATGAGGAGATATATATTTTAGGTCCAGAGAATAGTGAAGGAAGAGCGAGGAAAGACGACATAAGATGTTATATATGAAAATTGATCATAAACCATAAAACACCAATTATATATGATTTAAATAAGTTTTTCACATTAAATAAGTTTTTCATACCTAAAGATTAGGTCGTTTTCATATTTAATTTTATTACCTGTCGTTAATCGTCTTCCATTAAATGATGACATGAGAGACAAAATGTCACATCATCACACTCAATCATTAACATGTCAATGCCACGTCAATAAAGGTAATGACGTGATACTCCATCTGTCATGTCATCACTTAACAGAAGACAATTCAAAGCAGGTAGTAAAATAAAACTGGAAAATTTTTCAAATACTTGATTGAAAAAAAATTAATATTAGGTAGTAATATGAAAACAACATATATTATAGGTACGAAAAATTTAATTAAGTCAAAATAAAATTTATAAATTTTCTAAAAGATTGAGATACAATGCGTTAAATTAATTTATTGGTAATAAAATATACCAAAAAATAAAAATTAAGAATAAAAAATGTAATTAAGCCTAAACCCATACAAAACAAAGACTAATTGATGGATTTCACATAGGGCGCATGTGAAATTACTCAGATTGAACTGGAAATTAATGCAAAAAAAATTTAGACAAAAGAGGCAGGCAAGTGCTAGTAGCTAGCAGCAACCAAGATCTCAACTAGATTTACACTAAGGCTGCTACTAACTCGAAAACAAAGCAAGCCACAAAATATCATTAATAAAAGAAAGAACCAACACCAAAGGCATAGGGGGAAAGAACCAAACCCTTGCAAAAACAAACTATTTGAATCTATAGCTTGGCATGCCATATTTATTCCTATGGAATCAATAGAAATAAAACACAGGGAGAGAATTGCACTAGGAAAACTCGCAAAAAGAATGGGCACGAGAGGCAAGCGCATCTGCTCAAGCGTTGCCTTCTCTAAAAATGTGCCCAACAAAAAAAAAAAAACATATTCTTTGTAGCATTTATACAATTAAGTCATTTATTTCTTAATCTCCAAGGGACTATACTGTGATTTCTGAAAGCTTGAACCACCAGCCGGGAATCACACTTAAGCCAAATTTTCCTTCATCCGCTCTTAACAGCAATCTTAATCACTAAAATGGCTCCCATCAGTTCTGAAAAAACTGAGTTCTGCATGCCCAAGCAAGTAGAGAAGCACCCAACAAACTGGAAAATAATGCAAATAAATCACCAGTCCATGAAACTATATAAGAGTCAACATTCAATGAGCATCCTGTGAAGCTCAAAATTGCGACCAGGTGAAGGATAGACAAAGACCATGGTTGGGAGCATCGTGTAAAAGAGGTGCAACTTTTACTAAAGCTATCACAACCACAAATGAGGAGATGAATACCACCATAAAAGATGTCACTGTGAGATAGTTGGGAGCATTTTGCTTCCACAGCTTGTCATTTACCTTAGTCAGGTTGACCAACGAGTCGACAACGATATGATAAAATAGGCCAAGACATTTTCAAAGAGTGTAAAATAAGCCAATCGCTAATAGCCTTTGTAACACTTAATTTTAGACAGAAATATTGCTTGAAACGCTTAATTTAATTTATTTTAGAAATATGCGTTACTTTTTTAACTGTTATTTATAAACAATAATAAAAGAATCATATATATATATATATATATATATATATATATATATATATATATATATATTATATTTTTAGAGCAAAATGCGTTAGTCAAAAAATGTTAAATAGTTGCATTGAATTAAAATAAATACATATATAAAGTAATTCAATTTCCATATATAAATAAAAAAATTGTAGTATCACAAAGAAATATGCGGATATATCCCATTATAGTACGAAGGTAAGTAAAATAAGTTTTGCATCCTTACTACAATAAAATACATATCCTTGGAGAAACCTTTCTCAAAATACATCAAAATAGTAAAGAAAATTAGAATCACAACAAATCACTTATCATACTAGAAGTATAAAATTGACTAAGACACGTCCTTTGAAAAATTGTCACTCTCCTCCTTAGATGTCGGCTCCAATTGCTTCAACAGTTCTCGGTACTCCTTAATCCCCTCAAATAACATGTTTGAGTGGTCACCTCAGTCCTCTGTAACCTCCATTGGGTATACTTTTTGCAGGCTATATCGGCGAAATTTTCCTCGCTCGTCGTACTCCTCTAGAGTTAACAAGAATTCCAAAGCAGGACATGGCTCTTCTAGTCCGAGATACAAATGAGTATCTTCATAGTATCGAAGCTCGGCACGAGATGTGTATCCCCATGGGATATAGCAAGCTAGTAAACGATTTATGATAAAGGGCACTGCATTTGGTCTATTAGCTGAAACAACATGAACTTGAGTATAGAAGGTGTAACGTGTAGTCCGTGTTACGATGCAGGGTCATACCCGCTCTTTCTGCGAGCTATGCCAAGCCCACAGGCGCCTCACTGCACTTGGCATCGTTAGTACCTGAAAGTTATTGATTGTAGGGGTGAGTTTTCTGCTCCTCAAACGCCACAAGCAAACAATTAAACAAAGAATAAATACACCCTATTAACCACTAGTGTGGTTTCTCTAAGCAAACAACATTCTCGAGGTCCTAAGTGCATTACCAACACACTTATCACCTATTAGGCCCAACCTCGGCTACTAATCCTCACAGGTCTTGATGGTCTTACAAAATCATGTGGATGACAATCAAGAGTGATCGCCATATATGGATACAACATACACCGATCTCCAAGCTTTCAACTCAAAAAGCATAGGCTCGGAGTTTGTCAGGAGTAGCAAAGTGAGGCCTGTGAGTTACCCATACCAAATAAGTGCACCAAATATCGGATAGTCACTACTCCCTAATTCCCCTAGGTTCTTCGAACCTCTCCACCCACTATACTCCAATGTATCTATGTCCATCATATACTTTCTCAATGTAACCTCACCTTCTCACAGAAGAAATAGAACCATTGGTTCTTTAATCTCTATCAATCCTCTGGATTGTTGTCACTACATTGCGTGCATAACCCTCATGCCACATGCATCAGCAAATGCATACAAACAAACAAACAAACAAGAAAGACGAGGCTCAGGCCTACATACTACTATTAGGGGATCAATCGTGATCCTTTAAGCGTTAAAATTATTTGTCAAACAAAACAATCGAACAACATAACAATTGTAATTATAGCCATCCAACAAACATAGCAAACAATTTGTAAAGGGTCAGACACCCCTGAACCCAAACCACAACGTGTACAAATAAAAATAGCAGTATGCATATATAATAGAAAATAAATTTTCATGCCACAAATACAATTGTCGGATTTCACACTTTGTCGATCTTATCATTCAACAACAACAATAATAAATACACATGCATGCATTTCAGTAATTTTATCAGTAGAGAATCATCACAATTCCAAAGTATACATTAATCATCAGATCTTGCAGTTTATGTCAACAATAATATAGCAGTTAAACCAACAGTTCTAAAAAATTAATAATTCTAAGGTTATTTATCCAGAGGCACAAATTTCTATGCTAAGTTGTCTACTATCTAAAATCACTCTATCGCTTAGTTTTACAAAGTTTCACTCCTAACTTAATTTTAGTGTTCTAGGTGTTTTGGGAATCGATTTTTTACAAATATTATATGTTACCCTTTTTCAAACCTAAAAAATTCATTTTTGAGGTCAAAACTCTAAGAAAAACATTTCATATAGCTCCTACTTTCAATTTATTTTCATGACAAATTTTACTTTGTAAAATTTCTTAAAACTTGTTTTATTTATAACTTTTGTTAGAAAACTTTGATTTAAGTGAAATTGAAGGCTAACCCTATGTTTTAACACCCCAAAGAACTCATTTTTAACCTTAAAACTTCCATAAAAAAACATATCACCAATTTCCAGTCATGGCAACAGATACGAAATTTTAAACATCACAACGTGTAATGAAGCCTAGCTTTCAAAGACAACAAGGTTATGGTTTAAGTAGTTAAAAAGACTCTCCTTACCTTAAATGAAGATTCCTTAAAATGGTCAAGGGACAAAGGTTCAGATCTTGAAGTCTTAAGCTTCAAAGGATGAAAAACAAATTTTGGAACCTCAAGTAAGAACCTTGCACGAAAATGAGGAAGATATAAGAAGAAAAAAGAGGTTTAAGGGCTTATTACCAAGGCTTTGAGAGAAGTATCAAAACACTAAGATGGAGCTTAGAGGAAGATGAAAATGGTGGTCTCTTCCTCCTTGAGTGTCTCGTGCAAATGGAGAAGAATGAAGGTCCAAGTTTTGATTTTTGGAGAGAAAATGGTGAGAAATGGCGGAAAATGATGCAAGGCTATTGATGTATTCAATTGAAAAGCTTAAATGACCATATTATAGGCCATATTGGATGTATCAATGCTTGTCATAAGTAGGTAGTTTTGCTTTTGAATTTTTAGCCCGAAGGGACAAAGTAGGCATAAGCAAAAATAGTAAAAATTGCTTTTGCCAAAACTTGTAAATCCTATCTTAAGCATATAGATTAATGTGTTAACTTCCTCAATTATTGTGTTAAACTCCCTAAGAATATGTATACTCAGATTAAAACTCACACAAAGTCTACTTACACAAGACAAATTACACTATGATCCAGTGCACAATGCTATTCTTGCACAAATAGTAATGTAGCTCAACTAGTTTCTATTTTTCATCAAGTTTTACTAAACTAATCACACACACATATAATGCACAAAAATCAATAATTAAAAAAAAACATATAATCACTGCAATTGAATATGCACAAGTACAAATGACATAACATAGAGTTTTCTCTATCAGTCTAAGTTATAATTTTTGTGAGAGTATTACAACGTTGGGCTTGACAATAAAGGATTAGGAGAGAGGGAACCGAGGGAGGAGGATAGAGTCAAGGGGAAAGGGAGCTTTGAGTGCTATGAGAGGATGTGATCAAGGGAGAGGAAAAACTTTGGGATGCACAAATATGATGGGTTATTATTTAGACACTGACTAGGGCACAAAGTAGAAATGTTATCTTATCAAAAGTAAATAAATAAAACAATCTATTTAAAAATAAGGATATATTTGTTTTTATGCATTACTTTTCAATATATAATATTTTATTAGAGTTACTATAGCTATAAAATTTAGTCAACGTGTCTCATTATCCCACCCTAGAAGTTGTATCATTTTAATGATAAATATAAAAAACTACTAGTATCAATCATCTTAGACAACTATTCATCTATCTTTATACACCCAAGCATGTGCATGCATATATATAATTTCTTAACTAACTATTCATTTTAAATAAAACAAAACCTTATATTAAAAATTAAATTATTTATCAAATATATATTACTTTTATTGTTCTTATTAGAATTGAATATATAAAAATATTTTTTTTTGTAAACATTATTTTTACAAAAGAATTTTTTAATCTAATTATAAGTTTGGAGATAAAATTATCCAATAAAAAATTATTAAAGGACATAATAATTGATGTAACCTATACTAATGTGTGTGAGTTTAAATATGTTCTGAAATCTTAAAAATATGATTTTATTTAATTTTGATCTTTTAAAAACATTTATTTTTTTGTAACTGATATTTTCATTGTTTTTATCTTTATAAATCTTAATTATATTTTTTAAAATGTCTTTATCATTCAACAACTATTTTAAACTGACATCTGATGTGATATGAATTCATATTACATTAATAGTAATAAAATATAAAAAGTTGTGGTTATCAAAACTAATGATTCTAAATAAATAAAATCATATAAAAATATATTTTAACTGGATATTTGTAAAAGTGATGTAACCATCTCAACTCTTCAGTTCAAAAGTGCAAACTTTAAAAAACTAATACTTCAACAAGTCTTTGTGGGCGGTAAACACTAGTACATATTGATATTGATACTGATGGTTAGCTACTTAATTATTATTTCTGGTAGCAATTGAAAAATATTAGATTAGTTGAATTACCAAATTTTGCATTAACACCCAGATAAATAATTTCTCATTGTCATATATAAGACCCTTGTGTGCAAATGTTAGTTAAGTTTGCATACCAAAACTGTACAACTTAATTATTTATTATTTTAATTACATTCACACCCATTATTATGAAGGTAGGATGGTGGAAATCCAACTATCTATCTGCATATTCACATTTATTATACATAAACTTTAAAGTTTTATTCTCTCTATCTCATAATAATAATTATGTGTAAGAAGAAAAAATATGTCTAAAAATAATTATCATTTTAATTTTTTAATATCATATTAATGACTTTTTTCTATTTATATCCCTTATATTAATAATATGAGCTAAAAAAACAAAAATTGATGATGATAAGATTACTTTTGTAAAATTGTTATTCTCTTTCATTTATTTATTGATTTTTCTTAGTCGTATAAAAAAACTTAGGACAATAATTATAATAAGATGAAGGGAATAATATAAAATTCTTCATGTATATAATTCTTACTCAATAACTTATCATTTTAATAATAATAATAAAATAAAGATAAATACTAATCAGTTTCCTTAGGACATTGGTTAAAGAACTCGTTAGAAAATTAGTTTCGTTAACCAATACCTTAAGAGTACTCGTTAGAAAATCATAAAGTAAATTATATATGTATCATTTATGTTTGTTTAGATTGCACACAATATTTATGTTTTCTTTTAACATTTATAACAATCTCCTTTAAAAAACATGATGTAATATTTTTTAAATAATTAAGAGAACAAGTGTAATTTATAAGAGGTGTGATTATAATATTTTTCAAAAGGCAAAAAAATGATGTGTGAAATCTAAAAAAAAAACTCAAAGAATGATAGCTACTATAATTTACTCATAATACCATATAATACAAAAAAAAAAACAAAAGCATATATTACACAACATTATTAAAGTCGATCAAAGACTAAATTCTTATGAATATAGGAATCTATTTTAACATTTTTTTTCTAATATCTTTCATTTTGTCCTCTTCTCTCCTATCATTTCTTTTCTCAATTGGTGTCACACCAATTATTTCATCTTATTATATTATAAAATAAATGTGTTATCTAAATGATTGCATAAAATAAAAGTAAAACAAAAAATAGAATATGATTGAAAATTGAATCCCTAGCTAAAGTTTTTCCTATAAATAACTAAGTGTCCTAGGTAAGGCCAAGATGAATGTGACACAGAAACAATGGTTGTGCGTGATGCTACCAAAAGCCTCCAAAACTTACAGATTGAAGCAGTGATGAGTGTGCCACCTTTAAAGGTAACAGAAGCAAGGCGAGTTCGCCACGTTTTGATGACTAACACTGACTCATTTGTGAAGTCAAAAGGCCATTGGTGGATGCTACCAAATAGTTCTTTACTATGAGAAGTTTTTGGCGGGTTGGATTGTAGAGTCACTGGCAGTGCCTTGGTGGAACAACCACTTCTTGCAGGGAGGCTCCAGTAAGGACATTGGCAACAAGGGATTATTGGAGATTGTGTCCATTGATTCCCGCATTCGACTCTACGAGGCACGGTTTCCGATGGTCTTGTTAGAGTTTCTTGCCTTGTTGAGTGAAAGAAACATCTTGAGGCTGAGCTTGTCTTCTGGAAGGAAATTGATGAGCACAATCCTGAGTTCTCTCCTCTCTTCTATGTTCAGGTAAGTACTACATGCGGTATTTTTGCACCTTTCATAAAATCATTCATTTTACCACACGTCCACACCTATCAGCTTAAGCTTTTTGAGATGGGTAAGGTTGTATGTATATAAACCATGGAATTAGGGTCGTTGTAATAAGTCAACGAAGATCTATCCAATTGGTATAAATACCATTCATCGACATGAATTCAAATTTCACTATTGATGTGAATTTTGCAACTATATGTAAAGTAAATACTTCTATAAAAATTCTCTGAATTTTGAAATATATTGTCATCCTAAGGAGCTTATGATATTCAATTCACCTAATAATTTTTTTTTGTCTATATCTGAGTCCTCATTGTCCCTAATTTTCTACAAATACAATGTTGAATTTTAATATAAGGTTGTATGTTGTGAAGTCATTAAGCATGCTTCAAATTCAAGGATTTTTGATTTATTTTGATCGAGACTAGAATATTCATATTTTATCACTATCTTAGTCTCCATATATTTTAAAATTCACTATGTGAATCCTAATTAACATTTTCTTAAAAAATAAGAACTTTAAAAATGTCTCAGAAAGAACTAAAACAATAATCCTTAAAGTAAGAAACACATTCATTTATCACTATACTCATTTGTTCATTTAAATATTCGGTATAAAATATAATATTAATATAAGTTTTATGTGAAAATAGTTTAAGATTCAAATTTTATTATTTTTTTAATTTATTATATTTTTATAATCTCATATATTATCTTTTAAAATATAATATATAAGATTTAATTCTATTTTCACATAAATTAGAATATATATTTATATAAGTTTTATTTTTGTTTTATATATTATATTTTTATAATCTTATGTATTTTTTTATCACATTATTCAAAATTTATTTTAAAAATTAACGATATAATATAAATTTTATCTTTAATGTATTTTTTTATATAAATTATAATTTAAAAAAATGCAGTATTTTATTATCTTTTAAAATATTTATATATGTGATTTAATGACATTATTTTTTTTACTTATATTAATATATTCTTTTTATTTATTATAATATTATTTTTATTTATATTTAAATTTATTTAATTAAGTATGTAATTTTTTTAAAGATTTAAATTATATAGTAAAGATGCGTAATTAAATAAAATGACAATATTTCCTATTTTTAAAAATATTTATGTATGCGGTTTATTGATGATATTTTTTTTTATCTATTTTATAATAAATAACATGAATATCTTAATATAAATAAAAAATATGGTGACTAAATTACAAGCATTATTTTAAAATATAAATATAATATATAAAATAAAAATAAATATAATATATAAAATAAAAATAAATAATATATAAAATAAAAATAAAACTTATATAAATATAAGTATTCTAATTTATGTGAAAATAGAATTTAATCTTATATATTATATTTTAAATGATAATATATGAGATTATAAAAATATAACAAATTAAAAATAATAAAATTTAAATTTTAAACTATTTTCGTATGAAACCTATATTAATATTATATTTTGCACTAAATATTCAAATGAACACTTATGAATAGGAATAAAGGAGTGTGTTTCTCAAATCATTTGTAAGTTACTAAATCGATCCAAAAAAACTAAAAATCACTTAAACCGAACAAACTGCATATTGCAATTATATTTTTTATATTGATAATTAGTAATAAGTATTAAATAACTTATTAATTTCTCTTTGTTTTATATTCAAGATACATATTTTACTTTCATATGTTAAAAAAAGATGTAGTAATAGTGTTAAATATCAAGTGATGCACATATTACTATTATTTAAAAAAAAGTTGATAATATCATTTTATATTAATGCTAAATAGAAGTAAAAATAAAAAAAAATCAACTAAAATAAGTTAAACAAAATTTAATAAAAAAATAATTTCATTTTTAAAATAATATAACAGATTTAATTATTCATTTAGTTCCTATAATTTTTAAACTTATCTTTTTTAATCTCTATAGTTAATAAAAGGATTGTTTAGTCTCTCAAGTTTATATTTTAATTCCCACAAGATCTTTGTCGTTAAAATTCTTTAACTAATGGAGTTAAAAAAAATTAATGACAATGATCTTTTTAGAATTAAAATGTAAACATCAGGGACTAACAATAGAGACTAAAATGGATAAATTAAAAAATTATAGGAACTAAATGAATAATTAAACATATAACATAATAATTATGTAAATTTAATTGATAAATTTTAAATTGTGATAATATTATAAAAAAAATGTACAACCAAACTCAACCAAATCACAAAAAATTAATTTAATTTGATTCGAATTTAATGTTATATTAAATGAACCATACTGAATTACATCTTTATTTTATCTTTTGTTGGGATGACTTGTTGCAAGTTAAACCAAATCGAAATGCTAACATCTATCCCACAAATTAGGCGCGCTATGCGTTGCGGAAGCAGAACAAAGACTTCACAAAAGAGTGTGGACAAAATTTAATGTGTTTGTGAAAGAATCCTATTAGGTCATCAAGGTAGAGGAGGGTCACTCAAAGAATGGATACACTGCAAGCAAGTGTTGGACCAAATCCTAAAAGGAATCAAATCAGTGGTGCAACTTGGAATGATTTTGGAGACCATGTAATGTTTCATGAAGGAAACAAGCCTGTCCTTGTTTCTCGTTGGATTGGATCAATTGCTAATGGGAATGTTATAGTAGTCCCATGCCCAGAGGAATTTCTCTTCTGTGATCATAGTGTCGTTCCCTTTTGAGAAAGAACTCTATAATGGTTTTGATTGTACCAAATTCACGGCCTCTGCAGATGCAATTATTTACAAGAAATGACTTACATGAAGTTTTAGAAAATATAAAAGGCCTAAGAGAAGAGTTAATTATAATGTTAAGAACGTAACTAAGAACACTCGTGTCTTTTATTTATCATAGTCATTAAAATGATCACAATAATGTGTTGTAAATGGGAGGGATGTTTGTATGCATTGTGTTTTTATCTAATCTCTTTCCTCTAAAATCGTTTGGCCAAGACAGAAACATGTGCACCGTGCACGTAACTTTCTTTTACTTTTCTGGTTACAAATGCTCATCACTTTCTACTCACGTTGAATTGCCACAAGAGAAGCCCCACTACCGATGCCACCCTCTTTTGATTCTGTCACCACTAGTCGTTCCGTTTACTTCACCTTTCATTCGTCCTTTTTTTTATACACCAAAGTATTTTTCATTAGAGGAAACTCTATTTGAGTTGGGAAGAATCACTATCAGAACAAAGTTTTTCCTCCGAATATTTGAAGTAACTACGTACTATGGATTCTAACCCGAAACCTCTGGTTACTTTCCATTCATCTATTCTCACAATTTTAGAGTGCCTCATCTCCAAAACCAAAGCAAACTCAGGTTCAACGCTTTTCTCCCACACATATTCCTCCTTGAACAGCTAGCATCTAACTTTTTTTATCTCTCTCCCATTCCTCCCTCTCCCCCACATGCACAACTACCATCATATTAACCACAAAAGTTATACCACTTGCTAGACCATATCAAGCACCCTGTAGTTGCTTACCAAGAAAGCAAGAAATCTATGCACCTCCCACACTTCAACATACACCATACAGTTGGAGCCACGCCCACTAGCTAGACTAATTAATAACAAAAAAACAGAGTAGTTACAATATCAAGGCTTTAAAAAATGGTCCACCACTACGATTTCAGTTTTAACATCAAGGTATTTGGGAGTCTGCAACCGCAATGGTTGTCATATTTCTCAACAATTTCCCACACTAATGATAAATGTCACAGAATCACAACCGCAGTTTAAAACCTTGTATAGTATCCCTGGAACTCTAATGATTTTAAATGCGTTTGAGTACACTAAAGAAAAGAGCAAGAGAGAAAGGGAAAGAGAGATTTTCTTACCAAAATCCTTAAATTTTCTATGGTACCATATAATCTTTCAATAAATAAAAAAAAAATGCAATATATACCATTACTACTCACTAACACTGTCTACAATAGATTTGATTTGCATTTCCCCACTAATTATTTAATATTTCACGTCAATTACTTAAAAGAATTCTCTTCACGTACAATAAGGGGTGGTGATATCAAATAAGATAAAGTGATGAACAGATAGACGATTAATTAAGAATTATGCGTACTCTTATGTAAAATTAAGAGAAATAACCAAATCTCTCTTATTAATTATTCAGTCAGCTACGAAATGCTACAGTAACGTAAGAAATGACAGGAGTAGTAGTACAACTAGTTTGCATGCAACGCATGGCAGAGAAAGGTAGGGAAATACAAATATAAATGTGAATCTAATAAAATTGAAAGAGTGGAGCTAGGGTTTAAGCAAGAAGTACCCCTGCAAAGAGTGGTAGCGTGAGGGCCAAGGTGGTGGTGGTTCCATGAAGGAAGGCGTTGCTCGGAGTTGATGGCGCCGGAGGTTCTGCAATGGACGGTGGCAAAGGCGACGGAGATATTGATGACGGTGACGTGGCAGATGGGCCTGGGCCTGGGCTTTGGGCACTTTCAGGCGGTGATGAAACTGGGGAAGCGGTGGGAGGAGGTGTTGATCTTGATCCTGTGTGTGCGGGTGCAGGGGAGGAGGCTTGGCCTGCGGAGATAATTGCCACCAGAGCTAAGAACATGGCTAGCATGAGCATGGCACGTGTCAGCGCCATGGCTCTACGGTGGATAATAACAGAGGGAGTGGCTCTCTCAAGAATATGAAAAGGCCAATGACAATGAGCTTTAGTTTGATAGAGATTGGTATATATAGCAGAAAAAAGTAAAGTGAAAAAAAGAAGAAGAGAGAGTAACTCTTTGTTTGGACTGAAATGCACAATACTCCATAATAATCATGGTTTCCGGTGTAAAAGAGCCTAGTCGAACTCTGAAGTTTAGGCTTTACTTGTGAAAAATATTAATAATTAATAAAAAGTTTGGAGTTGTTTTATTAAGAAATATTAATCTTAGTTTATATTGTTTAGCTAATTTATAACTTCATTTTTTATGAATTTTTTAAAAAATTTATTTTTTAACTTTATCTATATAATATTTAATAATTGTTTTAATACTAGATAATCATCTACTAATAGAAAAATCAGCATATAATGTGTGATAAGTGAAATTTAAAAAATTAATAAAAAAAATGTATTACATAATTAATTTAATGTTATTTTAAGAGACAAACCGTTTTCATAAAAAAATATCATTTATGTAATATGAATTATTTACAAGTATTTAATATTGAGCTTTCAAAACTTAGACTTTGCTCATTTGAATAGTCAAGCTTAAATTTATTTATTTAATTAAAAAACAAGTTTGAACAAGTAATTAACGAGTCATATTTAAATAATTCACAAATAATTTGGCTTGCCCCTAATCATGGGTGAGGCCGCGAGGTTGACGCTTGTTATGAAACACAGTTTTTATTTTTTAGTTACATTTTTAAAGTAATATATGATATTTAAAGTAATATATGATAAACGTTTTTTTAGACTACATGTCTATCTTGATTCTAATAAATCCTTGGAATTCAACCTGTCTATTTTTTTATATAAAAAAAGTAGCATCTCACCTTACATGTTTAAATGCATAAAAATTTAAAACTTATTAATTAGAATCAAAACTAAAAAGCATAAATAACTAAAATTAATGTTAATCATATTTTCATAACCTAAAAATACATTTTACCTTTCATATTCGTAAAATATTTTATTGTTACACTCACAATGTTTTTTGGTATATCGATATTATTTTAATATGTCATTAGATAACTTGAGAATTTCAATGCAAGAATAGTTTTTAATACTTCTTCCCTCTCATTATATCCTATATGTTTATTTTTTTATAGACTAAGAAAAATTAATAAATAGATAACAAAGAATAATAATTTTATTAAATTAACTCTATTACTGTTAATTTTCTTTGTTAAAATTGATGCAACATAATTATAGTTATCAGGGATATAAATGAAAAATAATAATTAATATTACATTAAAAAACTAAAATGATAACTTAATTTGAAAGAATTTTTTTACTACAATAATGATATAAGATTAATTTTATAAAATTTTTACTTTTATTCATTTATTTTTTTATTTATGTAAAATAATCTAAATGACTATGGATTGGAAGGAGTATAATGAAAAAATGAAATTTCAGAAAACAAGGAGAGAATACCAGAAGATGGGCATAGTCGAAGCGGTACACTCCCTGGCCCAGCGCGTGCATGAAAAGTGCTCAGGGAGGAACATGGAAAATGCATGTCTCTCCTGCGAGAAAAGCCACTTTATGAAAGCCATATAGTGTGTCTAGTAGAGGAGAGAAGGAGATACAAAGAGAAGAAATAAGATGTATCCTACACACGTAAATCCCATATTTTTTATCCTGTAATTTAACTTAAATATTTTTATTTTACTTATATTTTTTTTTATTTCCTTGGTTTCAATCAAACACACTCAAAAAGAGATAAAGGAACCAAATAGCATTTTACAGTTTTCTTTCTCTCGAAAATTTTACTTAACAGCTAGCCGAATGCAAAGGATACTTTAACCATGACTACTATATTTATGAGAGTATTCTCTTTTAACTACATATATAAATGCAATTATTTCATTTATCCTTTTTAAGTTCTTGTTTTTACCTCTTTTTAGTTAAAAATATTTAGTTTTTAGGTATATATTTAGTTATGTAAATTTGGAATTAATTTAGTCTTATGTTTTTAATGTGTTGATATATAGAATTTGGAGTTGGGTTTTGGAACAACTCAGGATCAAAGTCAAAGCATAAAACTACTATTGACTCAGCTAACAAAAAGTCTCGTCCAGCTGAAAACAAGGCTAAAAACAAATCATTTTCCGAAATAATTATGACCTAGCTAAAACTAGTGTTCGCTGGGCCAAAAACAAGTCAGTAGCACTTTATATTTTGAAGACAATTCTAGCCTAGTCAAAAGAATAGGCTAGCCTAACTATCAAAATGATAGTGAGTGGTTATTTTTTAGAAATGAAGCTCTAGCCCAACGGAAAATTGCCCTAATAGGGGTTCTTTTAGAAACAATTTTTCAATCTGGGTCTGTTTCTAAACTTTTTCCCTAGGGGTGCTGTTTTTACACATACAAAAACGCCATTTGGACTGGCGACTTTGCCATGGATCAACACGTGGAGGAAAACGCCATTAGCATTGGCGATTTGCGCTGGTCCCGCCATCACCATTGGCGATTTGACCAAGGTAGGTGGAAATCGCCAGTTTGACTAGTGATTTGGTCATGCATGGTAGGCACCTTTTTCAGACGTAGCTGGACCTAGCTTTGCTTTTCAGCAGTGGCAGGAAGTTGCCACTGCCATTGGTGACTTAGGCTGAGTGCAAGTTGCCAATCCCTTCGGCGATTTAGGCTCTTTAAATACGTGTGTATTCAAAGCTTTCAGCCCTGCAACTTCCTTTCGTTTTGAAACTTCCTTTCCTTTTCATTTTTCAAAACTTCCTGAAATCCTAAAAAAATTTGCCTTCTTGAAGTTTAAATTTGTCAAGCTTAAAGGTTTGCAATTCTGAATCAAACAATTGTGTGTGGTATCAAATTGTTTTTTTGAAGTAATTTTTTTAGGCTGGAATAAAGTTTGAATGTGAATTATTTATTATTATTTTTAATTAAATTAGTTTTATATTCCATATGGTTGTTCGTGTTAAAAATTTGTGAAGGTTAAAGTAAAATTGTGTCTAAAATAAAAAAGAAAATTGTGCCATCATGTTTATTTGAAGAAAATATTTTCAGTCCGAAAAAAATATTTTGAATATGAAGTTTTTAGTATTTTTTAATTACATTAGGTTGGTAATGATTTGTTAGTGTGTTAAAAATTGATGAAAGTTGTACTTTCAAGTGTGTTTAAAATTAAAAAATTTTGTAGATCATATTTATTTGAAGTAAGGATTTTGAGTATGGATTTTTTTTTTAATATGAAGTTGCAGTATTTTTTAATTATATTAGGTTGATGTTCATGTGTTGTTGGTGTGTTAAAAATTTATGAGCGTTCAACTTTTGTTATTTGATGCTTTGTTCTTTCTGGTATCATATTTATTTTAATATATTTGTAGTAATTTTTTAATTACCTTTTTTATTTTAGCTTCGTTCATGATTTATTTTGCCTTTAAAATTACTACCTTGAAATCCTTCATGTTTTTTAAGTGTCTATCATGAAATTTATTTGAAGTTAATAATTTTTTTTAAAATAAAGTTTTAATGTGAAGTCCCAGTAAAGGGACTTTTAGTGATTACCATTTTATTATTTAAAGTTTTCAAATATTGTTTTTGTAGGTACATCATGAATTCGATTATAACAATGTTGTATTTCAATGAAAGGGTATATAAAGAGAATGATGGTGTAATATTTGAAGGCAGTAAAAAAAAATGATTCAAATTAAATGTGGAATTAGTTTCAATACTTTGAAGAAAAAAATTGAAGATAAGGTAAAGTTAGAAAATAATGAAATTATTTTTGTTATCAGTTGTAGATTTTTAGTGTCAGGAAAATATATTGCCTTGCAAATTTGTGAAGACGAAGATGTTGAAACCATGCTCCAAAGTTTTCAACAACAAGAACAAATGTCAATTTTGGAATTGTACATAGAAAAGGATGTGGCTGGTGGTTTTATGTTTCATTCTGCAAATTCTCTTACATCATGTGGAAATAATTTATCTAATAGTGAGGCGCAACCGTCAAGAAATGTGAGCAATTTACATGGTGATGAAGATGATGATGATGATTATCTTGTGTCTAACTCATACGTTGAAGAGTCTTTAGACGAAGATGATAGTGTTGACGGTATATCTGATACAGACGATGAAGTCACCGACATGATTCAACCAGTAAGAATTGTTCACCCAGTAGAAGGTATAATTTCCTGTATAAAAAAATTGGTGAATACATTTATCATTTGATGACAATTGTATTTAATGCTAAATAAGTATGATTTGAAATTTTATTTTGAACTATTAGGTGCCCAAGGAATTCAAAATCCATTTTGGAATGATGCTTTGCATTATAACAATATCAATTGGAGTCATCCTGATGAGGAGGACATTTGTGGTTTGGAGATGCCATCAAGTTTTAATGTTGGCCAAGAATTATATGTTGGCATGGATTTTGATAGTAAAGATGCGGTCAAAAATGCAGTCAAACAATATGTTATGAAGATGCATCAAAGTTTCAAAGTTCTTGAAAGCAAATCAAACAAGTATGTCATTTGTTGCTTGAATAAAAGCGCAGAGTGTCCTTGCCCTTTCTATATGAGGGCAATTTTATCTAAAAAAACTGATTCATGGAAAGTCACACAATGGGGTGGACCACACACATGTCTCAATATGACCATGACACAAGATCACGAAAAGCTTGATTCAGATTTAATTGTCACTTGTGTAGTAGGTACGTATTTTATGTTCATATTATGATACTTTTGCGTTAATTGTCATTTAAATTTTGTTATTTTATTGACAGGCATGATCAGAGAAGATCTATCAATAAAAGTTTCTTTGATTCAAGAGAGGATTAATAGTGAATTTGCCTACAAGGTGTCGTACAAGAAAGCTTGGTTGGCAAAACAAAAAGCCATTGCAATTGAATATGGCGATTGGGAAGAGTCATATGCGAAACTTTCGTCGTGGCTAACACACATGCGAAATCATTCTCCTGGATCATATTTTCAAATACTACATGACGATTTTATTATTGGGAATACGGTTAGTCACGAACACCGTCAGTTTCATAGAGTGTTTTGGACTTTTGGTCAATGTAAGGAGGCTTTAAAGTATTGTAAGCCAATCATACAAGTTGACGGCACACATTTGTACGGAAAATACCGTGGTACCCTCTTAATGACCACATCACAAGATGGAAATGGTGGTGTCCTTCCTCTAGCATTCGTTGTGGTCGAAGGTGAGACGTTAATAGCGTGGTCATGGTTTTTGGCACACTTGCGTGAACATGTCACAGAAAAAAATGGTATTTGTCTCATATCTGATCGTCACGCGAGTATAAAGTCTGTTGTGGCTAATGAAGCACTTGGTTGGCAACCTCCCCATGGTTATCATGTTTACTGCGTGTGACACATAGCAAGCAACTTCAATCGGAAATTCAATAATGCCAAACAAAAAGAAATGTTGAAGAAATTGGGTAACATTTCATTTATAATGGTTACGTTAATTTAAGTTTCATATATAGTTAAAATTGGTGTTGCTAACTAATTTCATGCAGGCTACACTCCTTGCAAGCACATTTTTTTATCAAAATTTGGAAAAATTCCGTCAACTGAGTCCAACCATAGCAACATGAATTGATTGCATTTCAAAGGACAAATGGACGATGGCTTATGATAGAGAAGGACATTGATATGACCACATGACAACCAACCTCTCAGAATGTATAAATAAGGTTTTGAAGGATTGTCGCAACATATCGATAACAGCGTTGGTCAAATCAACATATAGTAGGTGTCAAAAGTACTTTGTTGATCGTGGCCGCCAAGCCCAAAGACAGTTAAATGAAGGCCAAGTATATTGTTCTAAGCTTGTTAAAGAACTTAGAAAAAATCAAGAACAAGCTTATTCGCACATCGTTCGCGTGTATGATATCCACTCGACAAGGTTTGAAGTAGAAGAGACCTTCAATCCTATCACGCAACGTGATGGACAAAAGTGGGCAGTTAACTTGAATGGTCATTATTGTCAATGCGGAAAGTATTCTGCGCTTCACTATCCATGTTCACACATTATTGCAGCTTGTGGTTACGTGAGCATGAACTACTACCAATATATAGATGTTGTTTACACAAATGAGCACATCTTAAAAGCTTACTCCGCACAATGGTGGCCTCTTGGGAATGAAACGGCTATTTCTCCTTCTAATGACACATGGACACTTATTCCTGACCTAACTACAATTCGTGCGAAAGGTCGGCCAAAATCAACAAGGATAAGGAATGAGATGGATTGGGTCGAACCATCTGAGCACCGACAAAAATGTAGTAACTGTGGAGCAGAAGGGCACAACAGGCGTCGATGTCCAATGATATCTGACCGTGTGAGTTTTTCAGTTAATTGATTGATGTATGTTACACAAGTGACTTGTATTGGTTTAAGTTCTCTTCAATGTATTTACTTTGTGGTATTCACAAGTGACTTGTATTGGTTTAGTTATTTTTTTAACATTACTTATTTTGGAATGTAGCGGTTTCTTAATGGCTTGTGTAGTTTAACCCTAAGCCCTACACACAAAACCCTAACCCAAGAACCATAACCCTAAACCTTAACCCTAGGCCCTAGCCACAAAACCATAAACCCTAACACCCTAAAACCCTGAACACTAAACCCTAAACCCTAAATCCTAAACCATAAAACACTAAACCCTAAACCCTAACCCAAACCCACCCTCGTCAACCTTAACACTAACCCAAACCTACACTCGTCAACCTTAACCCTAAACCCTACACGTAACCTATACGCCCTAACCCTAACCCCTAAACCTTATAGTTAATGAGGAGTCCAATGAAGTATGTGGATCATAGTGCGCATATGACATTGGTGTTCATCGTTAGTTAGTACCATTAGTTATTATCGTTATTATAGTTTTTTTTAAACTTTATTTATTATTATAGTTTGATGCGCGACATAAACTGTATCCATTAGTAAGCCTTAATAAATGAGATACGATAGATTAAGTGTCAAATTCAAATGACAAACATACAAAAACAAAGTTAAACAGAGACATGAAAATCATTCATTATGGTGTCCGTGATGACGTGAGGATGTGCTACATGGTCGATCCCATCTTCGCGCTTGACGATCAGGATTTCTTCTGCCGCGATGTCTCCCTGCTTCTACTTGCTCAGCCTCAACAGAAAATTCGTGACGCAAATCAACACCTAATAAGTCACCCATATCAGGTATTGCTTCGGGTACATTCCATTGCGGAGCTAATGGGGTGTTAGGTGTTGCCATTGGGGCATCATGTTGCTGCGAAGGGGTCATAGTCGGCCATGAAAAATGAGGATGTGATTCTGCAACACCACCATACGAATGTTCGCTTGCAGACATATCAGTGTCATGACCTTCAAAAGGATACTAATACATCTATGAAGGATACTGAGAAAATGTTGGTGGCATGTAATACATTTCATGGCCACGCTCCTCCATTTGTTGGGAAAATTCTTGCGCTTCAACAGTCTCCCTTCGTCTGCCAAAACCTCGAATTTCAACACTTGATTGAAGCATGTGAAACTCTTGTGGTGGAAATCAACGCTCTGATACTGGACCATGTGCCACAGGCTTAGTGATTTTCTCTTGCTCTTTGGATAAAATCGTTATCTTCTCCATATAGGGCACGAGATCATCAACTGTCCATGTGTTCCTCCCTTGTGGTGACACCATATACTGTAATGTCTCCGCAACTTCACCCTACAATTATTAGGATGAGGAAATTAATGTCGATGCTTTAAAAAATAATTTGAACTTAAATATTCAAAAACAAATAAATACCAATGTAGTTGTGTTTGCATTCTTTGGGTCGACAAATATCTTCGTTTTTCGCCTATATCAGACCATGTAGTCGGAGTTAAAACTCAATAAGCCCTCTTGTCGGGGATAAACGTCGACCCTAAACTCAGCTCGATTGTTCCATTGACTCATCATTGGGGCGAACAATTGTCCCCAATTTTCATCTTGTTTGTCTTTCAGCGGTAAGCCATGGATATTCAGTGGTTGCGAAGAACACTTGGGAATAGGTTGTTGCATTCCAAATTGTCGCAAAACTCTATCGGGTTGGTGTCACTCAACAACATGGAAACAAATGAGTGGAACCACCGCGCACCATGCTACACTTCCAACCAAACAAATTGGTGGCAAAGCTGACATAACAGTTGTTGTGTAAGGCTCCCACAGAAACTGCATACAACAACACAGTTGTTACTTTTCACTAAAACATGACATATTATTTATTATTTAACCAATACATTACGATCTTCTTACCTCATGTCGTTTCATGATATCCAATTTGTGACGAAAAATTATCAGATCATCATTGCCAATATGCTGATTTTCACGTCGCAGCCACCTACAAAAAAATATGAAATCATCGTTTCCCACATGTTACATTATTAATTATTTTAAAATGAAATCTAATTTTTTAAACGACTAACCTGTGTCCGAGTGGTTTATTTTATATTACAGGAAGAGTCCTCTTTGGAGTCAAGGTCGTGCATCGTTCCCATGCCCACATTTAGATTAAGATGCACATACCTCCGATTGATTTAATTTTGTAATCGGTGGCGCTGCACATCTCTCTATATAAAAAAGCAAGCACGGCAGGTCCCCATGCATACGTGCTGCACTGTTCAAAGTCACGTAAAAATTGGAGGTACCTTAGGGAAATTTTGCTGCTGCTTTTATCAACAAATAGGACACCTCCTATGAATCTAAGGATCCATGCACAGGTAAACATTTGCAGTTGTTGTAGGTCACTGTCATGGTTATTTAAATTTGAAAAATGTTGAGTCAACCAACTTAATTTAACGACATTGCCTTGAAGTTCACCTTCCTGTGGTCTGACTCTTAATAATTCTTCACATAAATCAGCTCAATCAAGATTTGTTGGATCAATTAATGGTGCGCTATCAACACGGAGACCTAATAATACAAAGAGATCTTGAAGAGTAATCGTACACTCTTCGCATCTCATGTGAAACGTATGTGTTTCAAGCCCCCATCTTTCAATCAAGGCACTAATTAATGCCGCATTTATTTTTAGGTATCTCATCTTCATTATCCAGTAAAAACCACATTGCTGAAGTAGAAGAATAATTTCCTGTGATATTTCTTCTTACCCTTGATATGTGGGGACAGCTCGTCTGATGTGTATAATATAATAAATTCACAATAAAATTTATACATTACAAAAATTAAGTAATTAAGTACACTTAAAAAAATTTAATTAGATATACATACCAAATAATTAAAATTTTCATAACAAAATATATGATACAAATAATAAAATTGAAATATACTCTCCAAATAAATTAAAATATATGCAAAACTTAAAATACTAACTAAAATACTCTATAAATAACAAAATGTAAATTTAAAATACATAGATACACAAATTTAAATAAATGAGCAATTTTTTTTCACTTAACAAAATTTAAATTAAATAACATATATTATACAAATAAATTAAAATAAATCAAAAAATTACTATGGAAACAAAAATTATAACAATATATATATATATAAAATTAATAACGTAAATTATATTTCGAAATAAAAACTTAAAATAAAAGTAAACTAAATAATATTAACATTCTAACTAAACCTAACATACTATATATATAACACAAATAATACCATACAAACTTAAAAAATCTAAACCAAATTATAATAACATACCAACTAAAAATAACGTAACATGTATATAACACACATAATAACATACAAATTTAAATAGTCTCAACAAAAAAATATTAACAAATCAACTAAATCTAACGTACCATATAACACAAATAATATCATACCAACTAAAATTATAACATATACATATAACATAAATAATATTAATATTTGAAGGTACTACTTAAAATTTAAAAGTATCACCTAAGCTAAACAAACTTATCATATACATAAAAAACAAATAATATCATACTAATTTACAAAAACTAAATAAAATAATATTATCAAATCAACTAAAACTAACCTACGGTATGTATATAAAACAACTAATAACATACAACTTAAAAAACCTAATCTAAATAATATTAATATACCAACTCAAATTAACTTAACATATGTATATAATACAAAAAATATTTAAAATTATCAATTAAGAAATACTTACCAAGAAGAAGACAAAGCATGTACACTTAGTAGTAGGAAGAGGAAGGAAGTAGCAGGAAGAACAAGCACTGCAATGAGGGATGAGGGACCAAGGAGGAACAAGAACAAGCACTGCAATGAGGGATGAGGGACCAAGGAGGAACGAAGAGGGAGCAAGGGAGAGCACTTGGAGTGGAATGGAGGACTCGTATATAACAGCAAATTTTTTTTCAAAGCAAATCGCCACTGCCAATGGCGATTCCTTTTCAGAGCAAAGCGCCAATGCACATGGCGATTTCCTGCCACCTGAGCCTCTGCATGCTACGTCTAGCTATGTTTGCATGCTACGTCCAGCTACGCGTGCCATGCATGATCAAATCGCCAGTCAAACTGGCGATTTCCACCTACCTTGGTCAAATCGTCAATGGCGATGGCGGGACCAGTGCAAATCATCAATGCTAATGGCATTTTCCTCCACGTGTTGATCCATGGCAAAGTCGTCAGTCCAAATGGCGTTTTGCATGTGCAAAAACAGCACCCCTAAGGAAAAAGTTTAAAAACAGACCCAGATTGAGAAATTATTTCTAAAAGAACCCCTATTAGGGAAATTTGCCCTAGCCCAGCTAGGCCATTTGGCGCATCCAGCCAAAACTACTCCAGTAAGCATAAAGTGGACAAAAGACAAAACAATTATATAAAGGGACTTTTTGGAAGGGAATAGAACATTTTTCTTTGACGTAAAATTTGGCACAAGTGGAGTTGCATGAAACTGACTCATTCTTCCATTTTTCATCTTCATCTCTTCACCATTTTTATGCTCGTGTCAACCATGAGTACTTGAGCTCTTCTTTGTTATGGTTTGGTGTAACTACATTGGAGCTCATGTATATTTTTTGAGTTATCAATACATTTTATTATTTACCGTCAAGTGTTTTCTTCGTTGTTTAATGATTATTTTGGCTTGATCACTCTTTATTAATTTTATAATTTAAATGAAATTGAAAAATATACTTAAATTACGGACTGAAGAATAACACCTAATGAGTTTTATTGCTAGTAATAGAGAGAAACTTATTAGTCATTTAAAATCCTAAATCCTAAGATAAGTAACTTGGCTAAGCTGTGAAAGGAAATGATAGTTTAGTCAATCGAACTAAGATTCTTCTAAGGAATTAGGATTTGAGTATATTTATGAGTTGGTGATAACAAATAAATGATAAACATTAATTAATAACTTGTGTATACACGAGAAGGTGGTTTAGTGAAGTCGAACCCTAACATTCATTATCATTGTTTCTCACAATGCTTTTCTGTAATCTAGATCTTTAAAAATAAAAAATCCTTTTGTTAGTTTATTTGCGAGTTCCTATCTTTATCTTGACTTTTAGTTATTGTTATTTTAAAAATAAAAAATCCTTTTGTTAGTTTATTTGCGAGTTCCTATCTTTATCTTTATTTGCGAGTTCCTATCTTTATCTTGACTTTTAGTTATTGTTATTTTAAGTTAGCTCTGTATTTTGTCTAGTAAGTAAAAAGTGTGTAAATTTGTAACAGTGGCTTGGAAGGCAAACTCATTAGGGAAATACACATTCAAGTTTGCTTACAATCTACTTCAACAAACTAAAGTTTGACAATGAGCTTTTTAACCGTTTATGGACTTCCTTTGTTCCTTAGAGAACTACAATTCTTGGTTGGAAGATAAGACTTGATAAAATACCAACAAAAAGCAATCTACAAAGAGTAGTAGTGTTTCAAGGTGATGAACTACTGTGTGTCTTCTGGAAATGTGGATTGGGAACAACTAAACACCTTTTCTTTACTTGTAATATCTCTTATCACATTTGGCAATGTTGTTACGTTCGGTTAGGTGGGAAAAACATAATTTTGTCATGCTATGCGGAGAAGCATTTCTGGTCAAATCTAGAAAAGAAACACTAAGAATTGTACACTACTTGGCTTATGATAAGTGGGTAATAAGCCACTTTATAAGCTGAGCAAACAACACTTAGTCCTGTTTCATCTTCAAGCAACATGCCAACTGCAAAGCACTTCTTTTTCCAATGGTCCAAATCTAAACTTTAGAGCATTATCCTAACATAGTCCTCATATGTGGCCATTTCTTCAGAAACATACTCGAAATATGTTTAGTTAAAATGTACATCATGACTTCATGAACAAAGAAAACACACAAACACGCTGATACACACACACACACTCTCAGAGTCACAGTGATAGTCACATACTGTCACCTTAGAACATAGCAACGCATACATGCTACAGCTGAGGAGAGGAATAATGAAGGCGAGAAAAAATGAGGGTCTACTCGCCACTCATACATAAAGCAGAGTTCAGAAACAAAACTAACACACGTATCATAGTATATACCGAGATATATTCATTTATTTATTTTCATGTACAAGTTGAATTAACTAAACATCTTATGATAACAAAATTTGAGATGGGTGGAGGGGGTTTTGGCTTTGGGTTGTGATCAAGATAGAAATTTGGCAATAAATTCTAATCTGCTGCAGACAAAATTGAAAACGGAGGCTCCTTCAATATGAGTGTGACACAAGAAGTAATGGAACAAATGTCACTTTGGAATATCTAGTGTCAAGATGATTCAGAGCAAGCAGTAAATCTCCACAATTGTCCCTTCAGAAAATCAATTCACGATGAAAAGGAATCGAGTTCCATCCCCAGTTGTGAGTTCTGATCCCCTTTGGAACCTTCCAGAGTCTAGACAACAAATTGATGATTGGAGAGCTGAATGAATGGATTTTAAGTCTAATTGTTGATTTACTCATCAATAAAATGAACAATGAAGTGGGTGCTGAATGCTAGAGTTAGTTATTAACAAAATCTTACAACTTTCTCATATTACAACCCACGTATTGAGCATTATATTTGACGATTCACAAGGAACTGATCACTGTCACCTATCCTCCTCCAGAAGCGGTTGAGATGCAGTGGCTGCCAAAGATCAACAGTATGTCAAAAACATTACAAAGGGTGATAACACTGACAGACAAATTCAGAGTTCAAAATTCAGAATTTCAACTATAACTACTTTATCAATTGAATAGATTAGGCCATGCACAAGAACAAGATTGATAAAAGAAAGGCAATGAGAAGACTGAAATTGATTGCATGACTTGTGACAGATTTATTAGTTTGAAAATATTACCTTCAGGATTTTGCTGTCCACTTGATAAAGGTTTGCCACTTCTCTCTGCAATTTCTGCTATGATCAAACGCGACAAAAGAAGCCCCGCAATAAAAGCACCAAGAACTAGCATCATGAAAACTTCATTCCATCCCCTTGTTGAAATGAACCCAGTGAGAAGAGGGCCAAGAGCTGCACCAACAGATCCAGTACCATCTATAATGGCAGTCACTGTAGCTAGAGCACGAGAATCTCCTTTGAGAGAACTATGTGTACCCAAGTCAGCAGAGACAGCCGTGGTGATAAGTGCATAAGGTCCATTTACAAATAATCCAGTCACCATCATAAGTCCAATGTTGGCATTCATAGAAACACTTCCATAATGCCGGTATAAAAGCATAGAAGGAATTGCTGCATACATGAAGCTGGCTGCAGTTATAGCACGGGCATTGAGTTTATCAGATACGTAGCCAGCAAGAATACCCCCAACAATGCCCCCTACATCGAACAAGGTTGAAAGGTTTCCAGCAGACTTAACCGAGATATACTTCCCACCAATTTCTGCAAAATTAAGATGTAAAGATTTATGACCCATGCAATTTACATCTACATCAAATACAAAATTTTGCAGTTAAACAAAAACAATCAGAAGAGAAATTTTGATAGGCTTTTAACCAAAGAACTAAACCCAACATGAAATTGGCGTCACACTAGTCCACCCAATTGTTAGTTATATTTTGATCTTCAAAGAGGAATCCTATAACACTACTAAAAGGGTGAACAGTTCTTGTGAACAATAATTATAGAAAACTATTATCTCTCAAGGCTTGGTCAAATAACTTCATTTCAGTCAAATTGTAGTAATTTAACATTGGAAACCAGACCAAATTATGCACATACAGCAAACTGAGATTGAAATTTTCATCAAAAAAACACATTCATATCCATAACTTAATTGCAACTTGTAAGAGTGAACATTTGATATATCAAGAAAATAACTCTTCCCTGGGCAATGTGCTTCCATTGCTGAGAAAATAACTTTAAAATTGGCTCAACAAAACAAACAAACAAACAAACAGTGATCAAAACCTTGGGTGGTCCAAACATCAAAGGACTCCCTTGAACAGATTACTTTCATTTTCAACTTTCATTAATTCACACAAAAACCGAGAAAAATACATTTTTTTAATCTTAATTGGACAGCTATAAACACTTAAAAAATCTTATAGTGGATGATTACCTGTCTGAGTCAAGTAAAAGGGTAACCAATACAAGAACGTGTAGGCAACAAGCTTGGCGAAGAAAAGGCACAGCGCAAAAGGTATAACACCAGGAATCATGCACGCCTCAACAAGCCCAACGCTTTTTCTATTCACGGACCCTTCTCTAGTAGGAACACCACCACCTTTCTCATCATTCACCTGAGCCTCTTCATCACCACCACCATGAACACAAGAGAACCCTACATCCTCAGGATAAGGAGCCAGAAACAAATACACAACCACACCACCACCAACAATCAAAGCACCAGGCACCACAAAAGACCAACCCCACCCATATTCCAAAACACTCGCCGCAAGAAGGGAACCACTAATGTTACCCACCGAGGTATGCGCGTTCCACACCCCCATTATGAGCCCTCTCTTCCTCTTCCCGAACCAGTTACCGATAACCGCCACAACCGAAGGCCACCCCGTGGCCTGAAACATGCCAGCAATCATTTGCATTGAAAGGTAGAACAAAAAAGAGTGTATGTTCCAGAAGTATCCCATTCCGAAGAGTGATACGAATATCCCGCTACCGACCATTCCGGTTGCCAGGAACAAGCGAAGGTCGAGGGTATCTCCTAAGTGCCCCGCCACGTACATCCCGATAGAGTAACACGCTAAGAACGCCACGTCGATTTCGCCCAGCTTCGACGTTCCATCGTGACCGTTGAATGGGCTCCAGCCTTGCGAGGTTCCTTTGTGTTCGGGGCATAAGACGCTCTTGACTATTCCGGTGGGTTTTCTTGACGCGTGGTAGCACGCGTAGGCGACGAAGGTGGTGAGGAGCACCATGTAGCGGTGCGTCTGGAGGTTCCATTGCTTTCCTCGTATTAGCAGAATCCCAGGTGGGATTCCGCCGCAACAACAATCGCAGTGCCGAGACATTAATCGATTAATTCTAATTAATCGCACGCTGTGTTGTTGTTGTTCTTTTTTTATTTGGTTTTGGGGGGAGGGATAAGAGGGGGAGCGAGAATGGAGGAGGGGTTGGTGAATTGAGAGAGTGACACGTGGAATTTGGGACGGACGGTGTGGAATGACTTTGCCGTCACCACCGTTCAGTTTGGCGGCTACACCTGGCTTTAGGTTACTGTTGTTGTTGCATTTTTATTCATCATATGATGATTGTATTGTTTTCTTTTTACCTTTTTGGTAAAGTAATGAAATTTCATTAGGATGTGGGAAAGAGCGGGAAATGAGGAGAAGGGAACAATCTTACACGTGCCGAAATTATATAAGAGAGAGATGAGGAAATGACACGTGGGAGTGTCTGGTCTAGTCATGGGGAACAGATAGATACGTTAGGACTTTGGAGTACCTTTGAGATGATTTTTAATTTCCGATAGAGAGCATTTGGGTTCTTTTTGGTTTAATCTAATCAGAGTATAGGATGATTCTAACTAATTCTCTTCCACCGAAAACCTTAATTAAGATTCAAATATCAAATTATTTGTGCAAACAACCTTTGGTAGAGAGCATTTGTGTTTTACCATGAAGAGTGAAGATTAATAGTTTGTTAATTAGTCCATATTTGAATTTCACTAAAGCTTAAAAATAATTTTATTCTTATTTGATGTTCAAGATATAAATAAGGTAGAACATAATGATTATCTTATCCTGTTTTAATTCGTTATGTATTGTATTAATTAAGAGTATTATTCATTTTTTTAATCTTATGTGCAAGTTTAGTATTCCTTTTCTCCAAATTGAAATTTTTATAGTCTCAGCTAAAAACTATATTTAATTTTTAAAGTACTACAAAATACATATCATTTAGCAAGGACGCAAATGATTCGGATTGAATTAAATTTTATTTTTTTAATTCAATTCAATTAAATTTAATTAGATTATATTGAATTGAGTTTCTTATTTTTATTAGATTATATTGAATTGATTTTATTATTTTTATTTGTTAATCCAATCTAATTTTAATTGAAATAAATTAATTGTTAGATTGAGTGATTAAAAAATAACTACACTAAATCATGGAAAAAAATTAAAAAAATCACTAAACTAAAAAATAATAAAGATTTTTTTTTTTACAAAATAGTAAGGATATTTTTAAAAAAATAGTATTCATAAAAATATTGTATTATTCATATGATAAAATGAAAAAAAATTATAAATATATGTATACTCATAATACTATTTATAAAATCATGTATTACCTTAAAATAAACAAAAAAACAATAAAGTTTAATACAATGTATTAGGTTGAGAATGAGAATTTAACTTTATGTAAGATGAGTTGAATTTTGGTCATGTCCAAACTTTTAAACTCATTGTCCAATCAAATTTTAATTGAGTTCATTAAATTAAACCAGTCCAATATAATGACTTGATCAAATCCACAAAAATTTAATTGAATAGAGTTGGATGAGATGAGTTCATGAATTGGGTTTGATTTGCTTACATTTGGGTGATGTTAGATGCATCCAGCATTTTAAGTGAATGAGCGAAAATGTCCTTCACTTAAGTTGATCCGTATGACTTATACGGATCATGTTGATTCGTATGAATCATATGAATTTCATACGGATCAAGTTGATCTGTATGTTTTGTACGGATAAACATGATTCGTGTGAGTCATACAGATCAAACTATACGAATCTTTATGATTAAATTATACTTACAGATCAAATTCATCTATACAAATCATACGAATCAACCATAGGATAATTTTGAAATTAATAAAAAAGGCTGGGTGCACAAGCAATAAAGTTGGTGCACCTAACATCACCCCTTACATTCCTACCATTTACATTTAATTAGCTTAGTTCCTGGTATTTGTATGAATGTTAAATTCATATTTTATAATTTATAGAGTAATTTTTTATTTACTTTAAATTTTAATAAATATTTTGTTTTTAAATTTAACAAATGTATGTTAATAGATATGTCAACAAATATTTAAATATATTTTTATAAACATGCTAAAAAAAATTGTTATTATTAGATTGTCGTCTTAAATAGGATCTCTTTTTAAATTTCTTTTAAAAAATTTAGTTCATTTTTTTTATTTTTTTTTCAAAAACCGTGTTATTGTATTTAAAACAAAATTGAAAAATCCCATAAAAAAATTGTGATTAATGTGTCTTAAAATCTGACATATTAAAAAAACACTTTATGTATCTTTGTTAGCTGGTGTGCATCAAATATTGTATAGGATTATAGTTTATTTTGCCTTTATTTTATCATGTTTATATTGTATTTTCTTATTTTATCATACTCTATCATACTGTCCACCAAATAAGCTCTTAATATAATAATTTTATCATTTTTTTTATTTTGTACATTAAAATTTGTTAAAATAATTTTCTATTATTGAAACATATTTTGTTGTTAGTGAGATACAAGATGAGCGAAACCAATCCAATATGTTCTTAGCGGGCCATTTTTTTTTTATATTGAGTTAAACCTATTTTAAGATTGTGTTAAAATTCTCAACCCCGCCTAATATGTGTAGGTTGCATGTTGGGTTTGGTTGAGACACTAATTTTTTTTTAAGAAAAATTATAAAAAAGTGAATGACTTGTAAGTTGACCTTCTAAACAAATAACATAAATAGTGTGAACATAATGTTACAAATCACGAGAATATTAAGTTACCAAATTGTTTTAACACAAAATCTTTTAAAAACTATTATAAGTTAAATAAATATAGATTAAAGAAACAAAATAACAAAATATTATAAACTAATTTCAATATATATATATATATATATATATATATATATATATATAATCTTAGAATTCAAATATGCTCCTAACATTATTTTTTTTAATATCAACTAAAATATTTAACTTCATTTCTTATATCTTTCATTCTGTCATTTTTAATATCTTTAAATTTGAATTAAATTTTAATATTTATTTTTAAAATATCAATAAATAAAAAAAATATATCACAATATAGATTATTTATCATAAATATAAAATATAAATTATATGCTTAATAATATTTATTTATTATATATTTTAATTATAACATAATTGACATATTTAGAAATATTTATTTTATAAATTTTATTTATATAAATTAAAAAATTATTTAATATAATAATATACTGTACCAATTAAAATATTAGTTATAATAATAAATTGTAAAATACTAATTAATTCTTTTATTACATTAGTTAAAAAATTTAAAGAATTTTTTTATTAATATGTACAAGATTAAATTACTTACCTATGACTTTTTTTTTTTTTAATTATTTCCACAACTTTATTCAATGTCACGTGGACCTGGCTTTTTTTCCACTGACACGTTACGAAGACCCACTTTGTATATCTAAGTTGCACTACGAAGCGGACGTAAACGCTTCCCCGTTGGACACCTGCACCATTTCTCTCTCTCTCTCTCTCTCTCATACTCATACACCCATTGAGGGGAGAGGTTGGGGTGCAGAACACCGCACCATACTCGCATTCCCTGCCACAACCAGAAACAGAGGCCACGACACACTAACACAAAAACAAAGCATTGCTATTCGGTACGTGACATACTCTGTTTCCTCTGACTCCGAGGTTTTCCTTCGCTTTGCTTCAGACCAAGCGGTCTCTGTGGCTACAAACTTGGAACCATTTTTATGTTTTGAGCCTTCGGTTCCCATGCTCCTCGCTCCACCGCATGTTGTAACTTGTAACCGCAATTCCATTTCTCTCACTCTTGAGTCACGCACCCTCCCACCCTTTTTTCCTCTCACGTGGTTATTGTTCTGTGCATGTTGGTGCTACTTGATTGCTGATTTTTGTAGAAACTTTCATTGATCGATCTCTTCATCGTCATGACAGCTTCTGTTTCAAATTCGTTGATAACCGTTAACCCCGAAAGGGTTTGGTTCCAAAAGTTGGTTCCAAAACCCCCCTTTGTTTTTTTTTTTTTTTTTTCCCTGGTTTTCCCCCCCAACCCTTTTTCCTTAAAAAAAAAAAAATTTTGGGGGGGTTTCCCCATATTTTTCCAAGGGTTTTGAAAAAAATTTCGGCCCGGGTTTAAAATTTTTTTAAGGGGACAATTTTTTTTTTTTTTCCCCCCCCCCCCCCCCCCCCCCCCATGAATGCTATTTGGGAAAATTTAAATTTTGGAGATTAGTTACTTACAGCCAGGGTTGTGTGTAGAAATTAATTAGTACTACCTGATTCCCATATCTTTTGATGTTTTAGCTTTCTATCTTTTCCCCAAATGCTACACTTGTTTTGGAACGGAGGAGTACAATTTATGTCCTACCAAATTAAGTCAACCAATAAATTGTGTATTTAAGTAAACGATGGATTTGAATGAAAAGGTTAGTGTAATATTTTGTGCGGCCCTAAGTAGAATTAATTAGCTAACAAACTAACAAGGATTTTGAAATAATTGGATAGTGACAAAAGGAGGCATGGTTATTGGTTACATGTGACAGAAATTTGAACAGTAAAACTAGTTTAAATAAAACATATCAAGGATGAATATATAATTCTGCTGCCAATGTAAAGTTTCCTTTACCACTTGAAAATTGGTTTGATTTTCTGCATTTATATTTGACTAGTCTCATAGAATAACTGAATAAGGAGCACTTTTCTATAGGACTGGATTTTGGTTTTCCCTATTTGATTTATCAAATAGTAGGAAAGCATAAATCTGAATTCCTTCCCCAATTAATTTTGAGTTCTTCTTCGGTTATGCTCATAATGTTTATGTCAACAGTTGAGCTGGAGAAGCAAACATACTGTGATCTTAAAGTTCTGAATAACACAGGGAACTACGTTGCCTTTAAGGTACTCTATTAACTTGTTTCTGGACATGCTTTTCTGCTGTTGATTCTTAGTGCAGGATTCATGATTACATTTGATTTCAGTGCTATTTTGCTTTTTGCTAGGTCAAAACCACTTCGCCAAAGAAGTACTTTGTGCGACCTAATACCGGTGTTGTACATCCATGGGACTCATGTATCATCAGAGGTGCTTCTTCTTACTATTGCAGAAAAGAAAATTAAGTTTAGTTACTCTTATATATTTATTAACTTGGATCAGATCTTTGGTAATTTGAAATGTTGGACTAGTGAAGATAGTTAAACTAGAGAGAAAAGGGAAAAAAATAGTTAAACTAGTGAGCTTAATAAGAGCGGAGACTGGTAAGTTCAACCAATCAAAGGACACAAAAATGGAATTTGTCTTCCACATAACTAAGTATTTGGAAAAATATATTACTAAGTGAAAACCAATCAGATGTATATATGTTATTTGCTTATGAGCTGTGAGTTCTTTACTACTATCATATGATATTAGCATCTCTATCATATTCTCCGTTGTGCAGTCACCCTCCAGGCTCAACAAGAATACCCTCCAGACATGCAATGCAAAGACAAGTTTCTCTTGCAGAGTACAATAGTGAATCCAAACACTGATGTTGATGATCTTCCACCAGATACTGTGAGAGAGCCAACAATGTCGT
Organism: Glycine max; assembly: GCF_000004515.6. NCBI lineage: Eukaryota > Viridiplantae > Streptophyta > Magnoliopsida > Fabales > Fabaceae > Glycine > Glycine max. Next base: position 6,445,429 of record NC_038241.2, read on the forward strand.
TGTTTTATAGGATAAGTTCTAAAATTTAAAAAGGAGAAACAAATTGATCAAGATCATTGCTTGTTTTGGCTTGCAGTTTAATAAGGATGGTGAAAAGTCGATAGAGGATATGAAACTAAGAGTGGTATATATCTCTCCTACATCACCCCAAGGAAGCACAGAAGGTGACACAGTGAAGAATTCAACCCAAAAACCTGATACTAATTCTGTAAGTTTCTCCCATTCACCCTCCATTTGGGGAAATCAGTTTGAAGTTTTATTTTTAAGCATCCTCTCAAATTTGGTTATTTTATGTGTGTAGAGTATAGACATATGTTTCATATTATGTATCAAGATGGAATCCTCACCTCCACATCCGGGTGTGGCCTCTTTTCAAAATGCAAACAGAATTCAAATATTTGTAATGGATTAAGCCTAACAAATGAGATTAAAGGGTTTCTTTGGATCACTTGGCCAGGTGGAAAAAGAAAGAACATGTACTCTATAGATCACACTCAACTTTACTCTAGGCTGCATCCTGGTTTTCTGGGATGATGACATAATTATTGGGTTTGATGACAGCCATGTAGAAGCAAAATGCACTCATCTGTTGGGTGCAAAATGGATTTGGAGGTGTTATTAAAAGAACCAGTCTTGTGAGCCAATACTGTAGCAAGAATCAAACAAGATTCTGCAGCAACCAGCAAGTAAAAGAGGGAAATCAAGGACACAGAGATTATCATGGTTCAGAGCAATTAACTCCTACGTCCACACTGAGAGAGACTTCTGTTATGATCACAGAAACAGTACAAGAATTTTCAGGCTTTGAGCCTTGCTCTTCCTCACTTGCAGTCACAAGTCTGATCATGAATCACTCAATTACATGTATGTGCTATGAAGCACCAAGCCATGACTTATATAACTGCAAACTAACCCTCTTAAGTCAGTTACAAAGGACCAGCCCAATAAACCTCCTAGTAACTAACTAAAACAGAAAGGGGCTATGACAGCTATCACATAGCTTTTTACAAGCATATACTAACAGTAACTAATTGATGATCCAATTGAATATTACAATTCTCCACCTTGGATCTTCAATACAAATTACATAGTTATATATGCCATCAGTCTAAGAAAGAGAGACTCACTTGTCACATGTTCCAACATTTACCAAATTCAGGCAATGTGTAAATTTGGTACTTGGAACAACTTTGGTTAGCATGTCAGCTGGATTTTATTCACTTGCAACCTTCTTCACCTCTATTATACCGTGAACTATGATATCTCTAATAAAATGCAGCCTTATATGTCAATGTGCTTTGTCCTCTCATGAAACACTTGATTCTTTGAGGGACAAATGGCACTTTGATATCACACCACACAGTCACCGGAACAGCCTTTCCTTCAAGCTCATTTACAAGTCCTTTCAGCCATATAACCTCTTTGATAGCTTCAGTGAGTGCAATGTACTCAGATTCTGTGGTGGATAAAGCAACTATTGATTGTAGATTCGCCTTCCAACTAACCAGATTACCATAGAGGGTAAATAGGTAACCTGTTATGGATCTTCTCCTATCAACATCCCCTGCAAAATCAGCACCGACAAACCCTGCAAGACCAACAGATTCTGATCTTCCAAATACAAGACCAACAGATTTTGTACCTTTCAGGTATCTTAAAATCCATTTCACCTCAAGCCAATGTTCCTTCCCAGGATTTCCCATGAATCTACTAACCATGCTGACAGCATATGCTAGGTCTGCCTTGTACAGATCATAGCATACTTAAGGCTTCCTGTAGCACTAGAATAGGGTATGCTACTCATGTACTTCTGCTCTTCATCAGTTTTAGGAGACTGAGTTACAGATAATTTGAAATGTCCAGCAATTGGAGTTGAAACAGGTTTAGCATCCAACATGTTAAATCGTTTCAGCATCTTCTCAGCATAGTTTGACTGATTCAAAAACAATGTGATAACACTGGCAAATCACGGATAAAGAAAATAGAAGAAAACAGAGCCATACACCAAGAACAGAGAGTAAATCACTGAGAATCTTTATTGTTTATAGAAGAAGAACTCAGAACAGAGAATTACAACTGAAAAAGGTTCAACTGAATCCCAATTCAATTGAACTTCTATAACCAACTCTAACTAAATTTCAATTCAGTTAGTCCCAAATCCCAATATGCCAACAAAACCCCTTTACAGTCAGTTAGAGCTCTTATTTATAGTACTCTTTAACTAACAAAATTCAGTTAGTTATTCCTAACAAAATTCGATTAGTTATTTCTATTACTGTCAGGCTGGCGCCTAACATACACTTTGGTAACAAGAGGCATTCTCTTAACCCTATCAATACTCCCCTCCAAAAGAACCACCTTGTCCTCAAGGGGAAACTGAGGAAAAACCTCTAAAATCTAAGTAGCTGATTCCCAAGAGTTCTCACAAGCTAGTAATTGGTCCCATTGAACCAAAACTTCCAAATTTCCCCAAGCATCCTCTCTCCATTGAAGAATTTCAGCCGACTGAACCTGTAGTTCCATTTCGTCAGAAAGTAAAGAAGGCAGTGGTTGAGGGTGCTGAAGAGGCTTGAGTGACTTTTTCAACAAAGATACATGAAATACAGGGTGAATTTTAGCATGAGCAGGGATCTCCAACTTGTATGCTACAGGACCAATCCTCTCCAGAACCTTATAAGGCCCGTAAAATTTAGGAAATAGCTTTGCTATTGGTCTTCTAGCCAAAGATCTCATCTTGTAAGGCTGAAGCTTCAAAAATACCCAATCACCTACTTCAAAATCAATCTGTTTTCTGTGTTTATTAGCTTGTGCTTTCATCAAATTCTGGGCCTTTAAAAGATTCTGCTTTAACTCTTGTAAGACCACATCTCTGGCTACCAGTAGCTGATTCATTGCGTCAATCTTGGAAGTAAAAGTGCACCCTTTAATCAAAGTAGGAGGATCTCTTCCATATAAATCCTTGAATGGTGTCATGCCAGTAGAAATATTGAAAGTAGTATTGAACCAAAATTCTGCCCAAGATAACCAATCAACCCACTGTTTTGGCTTTGGACCCAGAAAACATCTGAGATAAGTTTCCAAACTCTTATTAACCACTTATGTTTGTCCATCGGTTTGAGGATGGTAGGCAGTGCTATACTTCAATTGTGTTCCTACTAATTTGAACAATTCCTACTAAACTGACAGAGAAAAATTTGATCTCTATCTGAAACTATAGAAGCGGGAAAATCATGGAGTTTGACCACTTCTCTAACAAACACAGCAGCCACATCCTTAGCAGAAAAAGGATGACTTAGAGCATAAAAATGAGAATATTTCGTTCACCTATCTACTACCGCAAGAATAGTGTCCTTTCCCCTGGATTTTGGCAAACCTGAAATAAAATCCATAGAGATATCTTGCCACACTTGAGTTGGTATCGACAGTGGCTATAAAAGACCTCCAGGAGCCAAGGCCGAATGCTTGTATCTCTGGCAAACATCACAAGCCTCCACATACTGTTTCACATAATTCCTCATGCCCTCCCAATAAAAAAAACTAGATACCCTTTTGAAAGTTCTGAAGAAACCTGAGTGGCCCCCAGCAACACTATCATGGCATTCAGCCAGAATAAGAGGAATTCTATTTGAAGATTTTGACAACACTAATCTTCCTTTGTACAATAACCTCCCAGCTTGAAACTAGAATCCAGGGTGAGAATTAGGATCCCCAGCCAGATCCTGAATAACCTTCTGCCATTTTGGTTCTTGTTGCACCTCTTGAAACCAATCCTCAGAATCAGCTAACTGTATTACAGAAACAACAGCATACATAGCCTTTCTGGAGAAAGCATCAGCGACTGGATTTTCCTTGCCTGGCTTGAATTGGATCTCAAAATCTAATCCAATGAGCTTCACAACCCACTTAAACTGCTCCTCGGTAAAGAGCCTCTGGTCTGTGAGGAATTTCAAACTCTTTTGATCAGTCTTGATAACAAAGTGTCTCCCCAAAAGATAATGTTTCCATTTCTTCACAAGCAAACAGGCACTATGGAGGAATTTGTGGAAGATTTTGAGAAGTATGTGGGAGCATTGAGGACTATTGATCAAGAATTCGTTAAAGGAATTTTTCTGAATGGCCTTAAGGAAGAGTTGCAAGCAGAGGTAAAATTGTATGATTTACATTCCTTATCAGAAATCATTCAAAAAGCTTTATTGATAGAACAAAAGAATGTGTTGCTTAATAAGAGGAATAGTTATTTATGGCTATGCTAGAACTTCTAGTTATTCTAGAAGCAGTTCCTACACTAAAACTGTTACTCTGGAGTCTAAATTAGGAAATGATAAGAATGAAGTTTCTGCTGTGAGTAGTACAGGGAGTGGTACAGGGCAAAGCCAAATTGTAGAAAGTGGGAGGAATAGAAGTGGGGAATTTAAGCATTTAACTGAGGCAGAAATGCGGGAGAAAGGCTTGCGCAACTGCCATCGACTCCTTTTCATAGACTGACTTTAGTTGTGCTCGAGGGGAGAGTCATTTGCTCCAAAAAGCCAAAGGCCTGCCCTCTTGCATAAGAACAACCCCTACTCCTTTACTAGAAGCATCTGTCTCTAGAACAAAGGTTTTTGAAAAATCAGGAACTGCTAATAAAGGCAAACTGACCATGGCAGATTTTAAAGTTTCAAAGGCTAGAGTAGCTTCTGGTGTCCATACAAAGTTATCCTTTTTCAGTAATTCAGTCAAAGGCTTTGCTATTTTACCATAACCTTGGACAAATCTTCTATAATAGTCTGTCAGTCCTAAAACCCCCCTCAGACTCTTCAAATCTTTATGAACTGGCCAGGAACTCATTGCTGCCACCTTGGATTTATCTGCTGCCACCCTAGAACCAGAAATGATGTGGCCAAGATACTCTAAACTGGGCTTAGCAAAATTGCATTTCTTTTTGTTGGCAGTTAAAGAATGAGTCCTTAAAGCTTCTAACACTTGCCTCAAATGATCCACATGAACCAACTCATCCTTGCTATAGATTAGAATGTCATCAAAAAATACCAAAGCAAATTGCCTAAGGAATGGCCTCAATACGTCATTCATAAGGGCTTGAAAAGTTGATGGAGCATTGGTAAGACCAAAAGGCATGACCACAAACTCATAGTGCCCCTCATGTGTCCTAAAGGCTGTTTTCTCAATATCTGAATCTTACATTCTGATTTGGTGATATCCAGCCTTCAAATCCAATTTAGTGAAGATAGTAGCTCCACCAATTTCATCCAAAAGCTCCTCTATTATTGGAATTGGAAATTTATTAGGTATGGTTATCTTGTTTAAAGCTCGATAATCCACACAAAATCTCCAGCCCCCATCTTTCTTTTTGACTAAGATAATAGGGCTAGAATAAGGACTTATGCTAGGCCTTACCCTTGATTCCATCATTTCCCTAACCATCCTTTCTATCTCATTTTTCTGATAATAAGGATACTTATAAGGCCTCAGATTGGGAATAAAAGCACCTTCTGTTAATTGGATGGCATGATCATGTCTTCTAATTGGAGGTAACCCTTGAGGATCAGCAAAAACATCCTCAAATTCTGCTAACAAATCCAGAACAGCTGCAGGAATTTTCACTTTTTCAGTGGCAGCCTCAGTAGAAGATTCACAATGAATCATTAATCCTTCTCCTTCCTCCTTCAGAATCTGCATCAAAGCCCCTAAAGGAAGTGCAGTTCTTGTCAATGCAGGATTTCCAAAAATCTTAATCAATTTGCCTCCCTGTTTGACAGTAAGTTCCAGCTTGCTAAAATCAGCCTTGATTTCCCCCAAACCAACTAACCAATCCAACCCCAAAACAATATCCACCCCTTTCAAAGTAAACAAATAGAAATCCTGTTCAATTTCTAGTTGCTGCAATTGGAACTTTAATTTGGGACACTTTCCTTTGCACCTCACTTTATGGCCATCTCCCACCTCCACAAGGTAAGAAGGAGTATCTTGAACTCTCAAGTTCAGTTTATCCGCCAATTCTGTAGCTATAAAATTGTGGGAAGCCCCACAATCCAACAATATCACAATAGAATGACCCTGTAATAAACCCTCCACTTTTCAGGATTTTGAAGTGGTAAATCCAGACATAGAGCATAATGATAATTGCAAGGATTTAAAAGTCTGCAAACTGTCTTCTTGTTCCCCTTCCTCTACCTCTTCTTCTTCTGCTTCTAGAGTTATCATTCTGAATTGCCTATTTTTGCATCTGTGTTCTCTAGTAAATGGCTCATCACATCTAAAACATAGTCCCTTTTCTCTTTTCTCCCTTATTTCTGCCTCAGTTAAATGCTTAAATTCCCTACTTCTTTTCCTCCCACTTTCTACAATTTGGCTTTGCCCTGTACCACTCCCTGTACTACTCACAGCAGAAACTTCATTCTTATCATTTCCTAATTTAGACTCCAGAGTAATAGTTTTAGTGTAGGAACTGCTTCTAGAATAACTAGAAGTTCTAGCATAGCCATAAATAACTATTCCTCTTATTAAGCAACACATTCTTTTGTTCTATCAATAAAGCTTTTTGAATGATTTCTGATAAGGAATGTAAATCATACAATTTTACCTCTGCTTGCAACTCTTCCTTAAGGCCATTCAGAAAAATTCCTCTAACGAATTCTTGATCAATAGTCCTCAATGCTCCCACATACTTCTCAAAATCTTCCACAAATTCCTCCACAGTGCCTGTTTGCTTGAGAGATAGCAATTGTTCAAACTGATTTTGAATCATGGAAGGTTGAAATCTCCTCACAACAGAAAGTCTGAACCTCTCCCAATTTGGATTTGGATTGCACCTCTCCCACCATTGATACCAACTCAAAGCTTTTCCCTCCAAAGCCATCACTGTCACTTGCATCTTTTCATCTTCAGTGACATCTTTCAACAGAAAATATCTCTCCAATCGATGCGTCTAGCCAAACGCATCTTCTCCAGCAAAAATCGGAATCTCCAACTTGCGCCACTTCTCCCTTCGATTTGTATCCTCTAGATGACCACCATTGTTGTCGATTCCTTCAAGAATTGGACCTCCCTCGCGATCACGATCTCGATTTTGGCCAAATCGCGCGACAATCTATGCGATTTGTTCCTCGTGTTTCTTCGTCAGAGCTTCAGCAAGCTCCAATCGAATCCTTATCTCCTCACACTCTTGCTCCCAAACTTCAGAGTTTCGCGCCATACTCCTGGTCTTCATACGCAGCGTCTGGAATCGTGGATCTCAGGGCACCAGATCGGTGCTCTGATACCAGTGATAACACTGGCAAATCACGGATAAAGAAAATAGAGGAAAACAGAGCCAAACACCAAGAACAGAGAGTAAATCACTGAGAATCTTTATTGCTTATAGATGAAGAACTCAGAACAAAGAATTACAACTGAAAAAGGTTCAACTGAATCCCAATTCAGTTAAACTTCTGTAACCAACTCTAACTGAATCCCAATTCAGTTAGTCCCAAATCCCAATATGCCAACAAAACCCCTTTACAATCAATTAGAGCTCTTATTTATAGTACTCTTTAACTAACAAAATTCAGTTAGTTATTCCTAACAGAATTCGGTTAGTTATTCCTATTACTGTCAGGCTGGCGCCTAACATACACTTTGGTAACAAGAGGTTTAGGCATTCTCTTAACCCTATCACAATGACCGTTAAGATGTCTTCCTGACAATTTCCATGCCTAGGATCCTCTTTGCAACCCCTGAATCCTTCATTTCAAATTCTGAATTCAGTAGTTTCTTCAATTTGTTGATAGCATCAACATCACCACTTGCAATCAACATATCATCTACATATAGTAGAAGATACATGAAATAACCAGAACTTTCTATCTTGAAGTAAACACAACTATCAAAAGAACTGCTGTTGTGGCCATTTGAGATCACTAAAGAATCAAATCTTTTGTACCACTGCCTTAGTGATTGTTTTAGTCCATATAAGGACTTTTTCAGCAAGCAAACCATATGCTCTTTTCCTTTTACCTCATACCCTTTAGGTTGGCTCATGTTGATCTTTCCTCTAGTTGACCATGTAAAAAAGGACATCTTCACGTCCATTTGCTCAAGTTCCAAGTCATGGACAGCAACTAGAGTCAAAATGACTCTAATGTTTGTGTGCTTCACAACAGGAGAGAAAATTTCATTGAAATCGATTCCCTCTCTGAGTGAAGCCTTTTGCAACAAGCCTCACCTTGTATCTGTTCCTCTCAACTCCTGGAATTTCAGATTTTCTTTTGTAAATCCACTTGCAGCCCAAAATTCTTTGCTTGGTTGGTTTCTCTACAAGTTCCCAAGTATTATTTTTCATTAGGGAATCAATCTCCTCTGTCATAGCAGCCTTCCAATTGTCCCCATCAGGCCCAGAAGTGCCCTCTTTGTAGCTGATTGGATCTATACCTTGATTATCAATTTCCAGATTCAAAGCATATGCTATTATATCAGCATAATTATACCTTTGAGGTTCCTTTGTCTGCCTCTTTTCCCTGTCTCTCACCAAATTGTAAGATGACTTTGCTATTTCAGAATCAGATTGTGGCATATATAATCTGTTTTCTCTATTGCAGCTTCCTCCACCTCAAATTCAACTTTCTGATTTGCGCTATCAGATTGTTGGGACTGCATAGATTCTTATTCAGCATTTCCAAACATGGTTTCCTCTTGAAAGAGAACATCTCTGCTGATCACAGCCCTGCCTCCGCCTGACCAGTCAGCCACACTTTGTAGCCTTTTACCCCTTTAGGATATCCCAAAAAGATTCCCTTCTCTGATCTAGGCTTGAGTTTCCCTTCATCAACATGAATATAAGCTGTACAGCCAAAAGTTCTCAGATTTCTGTAGCTTGGAACCTTTCCAATCCACAATTCCTATGGTGTTTTGAAACCAATGGCTGCTGAAGGGGATCTGTTGATCAAATAGCATGGTGTATGCACTGCTTCTCCTCAAAAACATTTGCTCAGATTGGCATTGGACAACATGCACTTAATCCTCTCCAAGATGGTCCCATTCGTCCTTTCTGCAAGGCCATTTTGTTGAGGAGTTAGTCTAACTGTTTTGTCCTTTGCTATGCCATTATTCTTGCAAATTCAGTGGATTCTTCACTTAGATATTCCAGCCTATTGTCTGTTCTTAGGACTTCACTTGCCTGCCTGTTTGATTCTCGACCAATGCTTTCCATTGCTTGAAACACTTGAATGCTTGATTCTTATGTTTCAGCAAATAAACCCACACCTTCCTTCACCAATCATCTATGAAGGTTATGAAGTATCTAGCTCCCCCCAATGAAGGAACCTTTGCTGGCCCCCAAATGTCAGAATGCACATAATCCACTGAGACTTTAGTTGCGTGTGTGGAAGTAGATAACTTAACTCTTTTCCGCTTGCCATAAAGATAATGTTCACAAAATTCCAACTTTTCAAAGTCTCCATTTCTAATTTAACCTTGCTTGTATAATTCTTCTGGGCACCTTTCTCTTACATGTGCAAGTCTTCAGTGCCAAAGTTTTGTGGAAACACCTTTAGACACTGAAATTAAATTAGCAGGGTTCATAATTGTCTCACCTTGCAATCTGTACAAGCCATTTTTTCTGATTCCTTTCATGATTTGTAATGAGCCTTTGCTGATTTTCAAGGTTCCACCTTCACCTTTGAATGAGCACCCAACCTGTTCAGTCATACCAAGAGAAAGGAGATTTCTTTTAAGCTCTGGTACATGCCTTACATCAGTGAAGATCTTTGTTGACTCATCAGTCAATTTCACCTTGACAGTTTCAATCCCAACTACTTTACAGGCAATGTTATTTCCCATCTACACCTTTCCAACATCAACTTTCTTGTAGGAATCAAACCATTCTTGATTAGGGGTCATGTGGAAAGAACACCCTGAATCAAGAATCCATTCATCAGAGCAGGAATCTTCAGTGACTGCCAAAACATCTGAACTTTCATACCCATCAGCAACTACAGCAATGTCATTCGACTCCTTATGCTTCCAATTCTTCTTTTTTCTCTCAGGAAAATCTTTTCTAAAATGTCCTTCCTTATGGCAGAAAAAATAATTCCTTTTGGTTTTAGATTTTAATCTATGTTTATTCTTTCCCTTTCCTTTTCTTTTCTCTGATCTCCCTCAAGCAAACAGCATTTCAGCATCTCCTCCTTCACCTTTATTCTCTGTAATCTTTTTCTTCATCTCACGAGAATTCAGAGTTGCTTTACTTCTTCCAAGGTGAGGGTATCTTTCGCAAACATCATGGTGTCAACAAGATTCTCATATGATGGGGGAAGAGAGCACAGAAGCATCACTGCTTGATCTTCTTCATCAATCTTGACATCTATGCTCTTCAAATCAAGAATTATCTTTGTAAATGAGGAGATATGGTCCTTGATTGATGTACCTTCTTCCATCTTTAGATGATGTAGCCTCTTCTTCAAATAAGCTTATTGGTTAATGACTTAGTCATGTAAAGACTTTCCAGTTTTAACCAAACCCCTGCAGCTGTTGATTCTTGGGCCACTTCTCTGAGAACTTCATCACCGAGAGAAAAAATGATGGTGCTGTGTGCCTTGCTGAGCATGTCCTTCTTTTCTTTTTCAGACACCTGCCAATGCCTCTTCAAGACCTTGATGAACAAGAAGAGCTTTCATCTTGATCCTCCAAAGACTGAAATCATTGTCTCCGGTAAACTTGTCAATGTCGAATTTTGTTTTACCCATCGCAGAAACGCCCCTAAGATAGGCTGTAGATACCCGCTGTTATTAAAAGAACCAGTCTTGTGAGCCAAGACTGTAGCAAAAATCAAACAAGATTCTGCAGCAACCAGCAAGTAAAAGAGGGAAATCAAGGACACAGACATTATCATGGTTCAGAGCAATTAACTCCTACTTCCACACTGAGAGAGACTTCTATTATGATCACAGAAACAGTACAAGAATTTTCAGGCTTTGAGCCTTGCTCTTCCTCACTTGCACTCACAAGTCTGATCATGAATCACTCAATTACATGTATGTGTTATGAAGCACCAAGCTATGACTTATATAACTGCAAACTAACCCTTTCAAGTCAGTTACAAAGGACCAGCCCAATAAACTTCCTAGTAACTAACTAAAACAGAAAGGGGCTATGACAGCTATCACTAGCTTTTTACAAGCATATTACAGGAGGAAACAACACTTGATAAATTAAAAAATAATATATGAACAAGCATTAGAAAGTATAGATGTGTTTCATCAGCTTTAAATGGCATAGAGCACCTAGCAGATTATCTACCCTTAGTATAGATTCACCTATGACAAGTATGGAAAATAAATTATGTTTCTTGCCTTGGTCACAAATTGGTTTAGTAGAGATATATATGAAAGATTCAAGTAGCATTTTACCCTTCGTGGGACTGGCTATAGATCATAAACTGAAGTTGAGTTGTATTTCTTCTTGTTGTGACATCAGTTTTATAATATTCCTAATTTTACATTAAAAGCTTACGTGTTCTTCCTTGGAAGCTGGCCTTTGAGCATATATTATTAAATTATGTTCCTAATTTTCTATTAATGAATGAATTAGTAGTTGCTTGATGAGCTCTGTTTGTGAGTTTGAATGGTCATGCCTAAAATATTATTAAGTATTGTACATGTTTTGTTGTGAAACGTTTGCTGTAATGTAGCATTTAATACCCTGTGATTAAGCTTCTTTACCAAACCTCTTTACTGTTTATTTTGCTTAACCATTCGTTCTTACATTAAATTGTCTTTGTTTGAAGAGTGAAACCGTGCAGCGCCTGAAGGAGGAAAGAGATGCCAATGTCTTACAAACACGGCAACTGCAGCAGGAACTGGTGATTAAGCTACATATTTTCCTGCATGAGCAACGACAAACAACACATTCTTTGATAAGCTCTTTTTAACACACTATTAACATATGAATTTCATGTGGATTGCTTCATTGATAAGAAAGTGGTTAGAAAGTGTGTCACAAAGTTTGTCAAAAATGTGTTACTAACGTTTTTCTCCTCTGCATTACTCCATGATAATAAGATTTTGCTCAAGATTCCATCTAGAATTTTACTTCCACATATATGATCAGAGTGACTAAACCAAAAAAGTAGAAGGGAAAATTAGAATAGACTCGCATACTGGAAAAAGATCATTGTGATATATGCTTTGTTTACTCGACTATTATGGAGAGAGATATTATTCCATTATAAACCTGATTTCCTTAAAATCATTTTCGTAACCATATAGAATGTTTATTATGCCTGTATTTTCATTCTAATGTAAACCTCTATTGAAGGAGTTACTTCTGTGATTCTGAATTAAGGAGACATTCTTTTGCTAATCTAGATCTCTATGGAAGGAGTTACTTCTCTGATTATGATATAAGGAGACATTGGCTGAAAATAATTGTGCATTTTAAGAAAATAACTTCTTTTATTGGTTTATAGGAGAGAAGTTTAACTTCTATACACTGATTTGTAAAGAGTTTTTACACTGTCAATCAATGAGAAATCATGATAAGTATGATTTTTAAGTTAATGTTTGTAAAAGTGAATAAACTTATTATACATGGCAATTTGTGATTGAATTACATGTAAAAACTCTTTTCTTTGTCAATGGATATACTATTTTTTTCTTATGAGAGGACTTAAAATATAAAACAATTACTTTTCTTGACCAATACACATAAGTCAACTATAAAATCTATCCTTGCACTAAAAATGGTCATGAGGTGAAAAACAGCTAAATTATCCCAAATTTGATTAGTGGAAGTTAACATTTAAACATCTGAATTTGTAGCAGTATTTCTTATTTCTTTTTTGTTTAATAAATTGATAGTTGATAATGATTGCAAAAAAAAAAAAAAAATCACTAATCCTGATCTGTATCTGTTTTTCTTGATGAGTAGGACATGCTGAAAAGAAGAAGAAATCGTAGAGGGGATCCAGGCTTTTCCTTCACTTTTGCCATGTTTGTGGGTCTCATTGGATTATTGTGTGGTTTGCTTTTAAAACTTTCATTGTCTTCACCACCTACAGAATGATTTCACACTGACCAAAACCTTTGCATGCAGACACTTTGGTGCTATTAACTGTAAAGATTTATTTTCCTGTTGAATGGGATTTTTCTTCATTTTGCACATTTTCTTGGTTATTACAAAGAACCATCAAGGCATCATACCTAGTTACTATACTATAAAACCACCTAGTCAGTGTGTGTGTGTGAAAAAGACCTTCTGTTCCTTTGTTTATCTCCTGACTTGTTCACAATAATAACAAAAAAAAAATAAATAAATTCTTCTGACTTATTACGATTTTAAGGATGGTACGAAATATTTTACATTCGGAAGCTGACATGTCAAGTTGTTATTGGCCAAGTTACGTGGTGTGTGTTGGCTCAATCGTGAATGACAAGCTATTTGACTAATTTTCCAAGATGTTAGGTTTTTTCACTAATTTTTCAAGGGTGTATTATCATTGAAATTTGGGGTTTTAGATGGGAGGCGTGTGAAGGATAAATATTTTGTTTTTATATTAAGAGAATTTTATAGTATTTATGAAAATAAATACATTCCGAGCTTAAAATATTCTATTTTCAAAAATAATTAAATTAAAGAATTTTGTAATTCAAATCAAATTATTAATTTGAGTTCACGGTTTGCCAAAACTTAATAATTAAAAATATATAGATCGATTGTAATTGTTTTTTTTACGTAGCCGATTGTGATTGGTTAAGAAATTAAAAACAAATTTATTATTAAAAAATTGTATTCTTTTACTATAATTTTTAGTGCATTCTAATTAAGGTGATCTTAAATAAAAACTTTCGCATTGATTAACAAGATCCAAAGGCATATTATTAACATTTTTTAGAAAAAATTAGTGTTGCTTCTTAAGTGCTGGTATTGTTCTTCTAAAAAAAGTGCTTGTATTTTTTTCCCATCAAAATTAAAGTTTTACCATTACAATTTGTTATTAAAGATCGATATTAAATGTTGGCAAGAGTTATTAAGATAATATTTTAATTTTAACTAAAAAATAGTGCTATAAATATTTAAAAACAACACCTAAATACTCTATGAGTGTGGATTAGTTGACAACCATGCATGAGATTGCATGGAGGAATTTGAGTTTAATTTCATTAAATACAACGGAGACAATAAACTTTGTGTGAGAATGATAAAAAAATATTTTGTGATTAAATTTTGGTGTGAGGATTAGTGTTATAGCTAACCTATTAAATAACCTAAATGTTAAAAGCTTGTGAGAATATTTTAAGGCTTAATTAGTAAAAAAAATTAAAAAATTTAACTATGATAGTTAAAAAATATAAATTTCCCAACTCTACTATACTTTTTTTAATAATAAAAAAGAACACGGTTTTTTTAGATTGTAGTATGAGTCAATATCCTCCTAGTTTTAACCGAAGAGAACGTCAATAACAAAACTAATCAAGGAAACTGCATGTTGAAAATAAGTTGCATAGAAATCTTCAAATTAAAAAATTGGGGACATATAGGCCTTGTGGAAAAAGGTAACGTACGAGTAAATTCCTCTTGCTGAAAATTTACAAAAATGCCCGTCCATATTATTTTATGCTAGTAAATTTATCATTTATTGTGCATGTGTGCATAAAAAGATATAAAAGATATTATAATTAAAAAATAGTGAAATTATTAGTTAAGAATTTTTAAAATAATCCGGATTTAAAGTTTTGAAAATGTACTAATTTAATATGATGTGTTCAAAGTAATAATTAAAAATCAAAATCAAATTTAAATTTGAACTATATAAATCTAAGTAATAATATTTAAGGGAAATGAAAAATAAAAAAACAAATATAATTAGATACTTAATGCAAGAAAATTTATGTGACTCAATGAGAAAGAAAAAGCTTCTAATATACATCACGGTTATAATAATAAGTAGTGATTGAAATAAATTATAAGTATTTTATAAGAGTAGGAGATAGTTTTTCTTATATTTGTCTTTCTAATTTAAATTTTATGTGTTATACTGAACACAAGTGGAGATTCCTCTTATAATGATAAGTATTTATTTATACTCTATACAATAAACAGATACCAAGAATTTAATCAAATTTAATTAGATTTAGGTATAGAATAAAATAATAAAACAATCATATGGCTGATTTTTTACCGTACTAAAAGTTTTTTTTATAATTATTAACTCTTCAGATAATTGCCAAAAGTTCAAGAGCTGAAGTCTGAAGTCTCCATCCATATACTTATGAACGAAGCAACATGCAAACCTGACCGAAAAGAAAGTCAAACTCAAACACCAACAAAAAAATGCAAAACTTACATAGGATGAACTCAAGTACAGGCGGATCCAAGATAAATTATAAAAAAATAAAATTAGTGAGTTTAACTATATAAATATATATAAAATAAAATACAAAAATATAAAATTTTATTTATAATTTTTAATTTTAAAAAAATTATTAGTGAATTAAAAAAATAAGGAAATATAAATGCACACCCTTACCATAGTATAGGTCCGCGCCACAAGGCAACATCCACTACATTTATTAAAATTACCTCCTATCCTATCCCATAGAATCATGAGAGAACTATAGAAAAAAAAGAGATAATGAGAAAACTTATTTAAATAATATTAAATTATTAAATTACAATTGACCTTTCATTTGATTTAAGTAATTTATAGTATTATATGAATAATTATCATTGTGTAATTCGTTATAGAAAATTCAATTTATGTCGATAGTCGATTCTATTTAAGTAATTTATTTTATAATATAATATAACAATTGTTAAATTTATTGTATAAATTAAATCTATATTCTTCTTTAAACAAAAATCAATCTCATGCTTTTTACCAAATAATTATTTTATTAATAACTAATAAGAGAAGGCTCAATTTTTTATTTTTTATGCCTGGCTAAATTTATGTTTTTTTAGAAGGGCTCAACTTATGTTAGTGTAACCTACATCCATTTTTATTTTATTAATAATTTTTTTATAAAATATGGTTTTATCAATTAATTATTAAATGTCTTAAACATTTTTTCCTACAATTTAAATTTTTTTATTTTTATTATTGTATTATCTTTTAATCCTTACAAAATATATTTATTTTATTTTTCATCCTAAAATATTTTAGATAATATGTTTTCACTATTTAAAATAATTTTTTATTATTTAAAAAATCATCTAAAATATTTTAAAAACAAAAAATAAAATAAATAGATTTTACAAGAAATAACATGAAGAAAAAAATTACAAAAATAAAAATAAAAAATCATTAAATTAAATGAACCATAAGACATTTAAGCCTAATGCGTTTGATGAGATAAGCGAGGACGCGCCCGAACGAGTTGTGTGGTTGTTTCTGGATAAAACTAGAAATTTGGCAGAAACGAACCCTAACAAAAAAAAAAAAAAAACGCGCACTCTATATAAGTGCATTTTTTCCCTTTCTCTTTCATCAAATTGTGCTTGTGATTGTCTTTGTATCACGAAAACTATACGATTCGATTCCTTGTTTTCAATGGACACCTTCTTCAATTCTCAATCTTCTTCTTCTTCGAGAAGCCGCTGGAGTTACGATACTCTCAAGAATTTCCGTGAGATCTCTCCGCTGGTTCAGAATCACATCAAACGGGTAATTATTAATCAAGTCTCATCTCAAATTGAAAAAAAAAAAAAAGATTCTGGTTATGCCAATGATTAATTTGATTCATTTTGTAGTGTCTTTGGATATGTATTAGGAATCGTGATTGATTGATTGGTTAATTGCAGGTTTATTTTACGTTATGTTGCGCTGTGGTGGCTGCTGCTGTTGGAGCTTTTCTTCATGTTCTGTGGAACATTGGGGGTTTTCTCACCACGTTGGCTTCCATTGGAAGCATGGTTTGGTTGCTATCTACACCCCCTGTTGAAGAGGTATGAGTATGATTTGCTTTCGGCACTGAGAGCCTTATTTTTTGTTGTTGTTGTTCTCACTCTATTGTTTTGTGTTTTGCAGCAAAAGAGGTTGTCTCTGTTGATGGCTTCGGCCTTGTTTCAGGGCGCTTCCATTGGACCTCTGATTGATTTGGCTATTGCCATTGATCCTAGGTATGCGTCTGTTGTTTGTGTTTCTTAATTGTTGTTATGTCTTTTGATCGTTTGGCTGTGAGTCTTGAGCTTATTTTGATCTAATGACTGAAGTATGATTTTAATTTATATTATGTATTATGCATTTCTCACGAGTTGTGTTATTTTTGTTCATAATTATTATCACGTCAAACTCCCTACACCTTCCTTATTGAGAGCGAGAGAGAGTTTTTAAGTGTGTTTCTCTGAATTTTTCTCGTCTCAATTAGGAACATGTTGGGGTTTGGTGTATTGGACCAATAGAGCTCATTTCCAATGGATAGCAAGTTTTTTTTTTTTTCCCTGGTTGATCTGCTTTAAATTATATTTATGCAATCATAGTACTACCTCCCTCCCGTATCTTTTGATTTTTAAGATTATTGCACATAGATTAAGAAATATTTAATGGAACTAAAAATTGTTATATTTGGACTAAAATGTCCTCATTTAATACTTTGATATTTGATACTTGCACCACTAGTAGTGGATATTAATAAGGATATATTTGAGAAAATGCACTAATTATACTTTGAAATTCTAAAACATCAAATGTTTTGGGAAAATAATAAAAAGCTAAAATATCAAAAGACATGGGAAGGAGGTAGTAATTTACAGGTGTGTTGCCTTTAACATTGTTGATCCATATCTCTGTATAATAATCTGCTTTAAAATTTACTAATTGGAGTCTGCTGGAGTTGGTGATGTGATTGGTATATTATCATTGCCATTTAAGGATTCATTTATGCAAAACATGTTTCCTTATACAACGAAGTATTCTTCTTACCGACTGTGCTTTAGATGAGTGCTAAAAATACAATTTCTAATGCTATCTTTCTAAGAACTTCTCTTATTGGTGAAAGTTTATGTGGGGGCCAACTAGTTTTGGAACGAGACCAACCAATTGGAGTGCTTGTTTGGTTTTGTGTCCAACCATATAGAATCCATGCCAAACAAGCTACTAGTAGCGTCTGCATTGTTTACTCAATTTGATGTGAATTGCTGCTGGCTTTGCGTGTGTCGATAAGGTGTGGCCAATCACACTGGGAAAATAGGATCCACACGAATTTTACCTGATAAGAGTGTGTTAAGCATTTCTGTGCTTTACGTTATACTAAGAAAAATAAATTAATAGGCATGCAGACCTACTATTAAATACAGCAGCCATATATGCCAACCCCACCCCACCCTTGTCTTCTGCAAAAAACTGGACTAAATCAGAAAGTTAACCATAGACATTAAGCTGTATATGCCAAGTTCTAACATTGAACTCTTAAGTTTGCTTTGTGATAAATGGCCAGTTGCTTCTGTGACTAGTGTTGAGTTTTGAATGATGTTTTGACATTTTTCTTCATCCTGCAGCCTTATTGTTAGTGCATTTGTGGCAACTTCTTTGGCTTTTGCTTGCTTCTCTGCGGCAGCTTTAGTTGCAAGGCGTAGGGAGTACCTCTACCTTGGTGGTTTGCTTTCTTCTGGGCTGTCCATTCTTATGTGGTTGCACTTTGCTTCCTCTCTCTTTGGGGGCTCAATTGCACTCTTCAAGTTTGAGGTAACTAGCAATGTTGTTCTATTCTTTTAGTGAGACTGATAAGCTAGAAAAATATCCTTCTATTATGGTACATATATTTGTCATGTTATATACTATAACATATCTTCCGGGGGTACTTATTTGCAATTCTTGCAGCTGTACTTTGGGCTTTTGGTGTTTGTGGGCTACGTTATAGTAGACACTCAAGAAATTATTGAAAGGGCTCACTTTGGTGACCTGGATTATGTGAAGCATGCATTGACATTGTTCACTGATTTGGCTGCAATCTTTGTGCGAATTCTTATTATAATGGTGAGTTGGACCAGTTCTTATTGGTGTTCTTTCTTTTTTGTTTCCTCCCGTTGAATTGGTATTCACAAGGTTCTTATCCTTTCACAGTTGAAGAATTCATCTGAGAGAAATGAGAAGAAGAAGAAAAGGAGAGATTAGTAGGCTGACCGACCGACTCGAGCTCAGGCTTCTCTACAGTAATTTAGTTTGTGGAGAATACATAATTAGCTGTTTAGATGATGTTGGTCCCTTGTGTAGTTAGTTAGCTATGTGTTTGCTGTAATGGTAAATGTCAGGATTTCTTTTAAACATCTTCATATGTATTTGCCAATATCATAATGTGTCGTATAACATCATACCTTGGTTTAAGCAGCATGTTGACGAAACCTTCACTAAATTTTATTTTTGGGTTTAGTTTATTTTATACATTAAGTGGACAATGCAGCCGACATATATTTTGAATCAATAGGATAGCCCTTTCAGGATGTGCTATTCTAATAGACTTGCTTTTAACAAAAAAAAAAAGTTGTTGAAGGCAGTTTTTAGGAGAAATATTATTAACTTATTTTTATGATATTTTAAGTAGTTTCTTTTTTATAAAAGTATTTTTTTAAGAATTTAACTGTCGAGTAAAATTTAATATTTTTATGATCTATAGTATTACTGGTACCTGTAAAAGATTTTTAGGTAACCATTTTATTAGTGTAAATAAATATTATTGATAACTGTAACTTATTGCTTTTTAACTATTTTGTCATTCATAAGATTTAAATTTAAATTTGAAACTTGGTTAAGGCAATTAAGTTTAATTTTTTTGGACTGATAACTTATTGGTAATTTTTTAAAATCAGTATTGCTTAGAATACGCTACATTTTTATTAGAACCCTTTTTGATTTCTACGTGAATCCAATAACCATTATCACCTGCTCCTCATGTTCTTTGGAAAATCCCTTTGTTCAAAGTTTCTTTTTCCTCTGTCTTTGTGGACTGACGCATCATATAACTGTTCTTTTGAATTCAAACTCCAATAAAGAAGACACAATTTAACCTAATGAGGTTGGGAGAGGTAGGTAGGGGGACTCAATTTTTGGATCCACTAGTAGCAAGACTAGGTGGGAACTTTGTCCCTTTTAGTAGCACCTTGTTTGGAAGGCTTTAATTCAAAGTTGGATATAATATATAAATCTTGTCTGTGCAAACTTTCCGAAAATGAGTTATCTAGTCGAAAATTTGATTTGTCTTTTCCTTTGATATGGGTACATGGATTTGATGTGAGAAAAATCAAATCAAGGAGGATGCGGCAAGCCACATGGAGAGCTTTGAATGGTTATAATTTAGTATATAACGTGGAAAGCCCCAATAGAACTACTTTTATTAAATCCCAAGAAGAAAGTAATTGTGAGTAAAATGTTGAAATAGAATAAACTAAAGGGTTAAAAAAAATTAAGGACTAAAATATCTTTATTTAGATCAAGTTATACTCACATTTCTATTTATTTTTCAAATTATAACATAATATTACTTTTTTTTTTATTCTTACACTAATCTCTATTTATCTTTGAAAATTTTGTACTTACATTCCCTTATATCTTACACTAACACTCCTTCAATATTCAAAAATATTACATCAACACCTCCTTAATTTATATATTACATTAACTCCCCCATACAAGATAAAAAGAATAGGAGATATGTTTGTGTAATTTCACAAACTTTAAGAGTGTTTGATTCAATTTACTCTTTTGTTTATATTTTATGTAGTTTTATAGTTATAATATTTTATGTAATAATATATGATTGGAATGAATTTACATTTTTAAAACAGATAGTAAAACGTACATAACTGAGAAATTTTAGGATGGTCACGAACTTAATATATGTCCTTACACAACTAATGAAAATTTAATTTTACAAGGGGCCTAACCCCTTTTGTCACAAAAGAATGGAAAATTTACAATTGGTAAAAGAAAAAATATTCATCATTTATTAAATTAAATTTGATTTATTCCAATAAGGATATGACATAATTAGTTTCCTTTAATAAAGATTTAATTTTAAGAATATATGGTAAATATTTATAGAATGAAAATTTTCATTTTCTCTTATTATCTTTTAGGTTTATTTTCAATTTTAATTAAAATATTGACATATAAAATGAATTTCCAAGATATTATTAAAAAATTATTTTAATATTTTATTGATATAAAAAATATTATTAAATCAATAATAATATCTTATTTCAGTAACTAAAATATATTAAAAAATCAAAACAATAAAATAAAAATTATTTAATATGGACTGGCTAAGTTATAATTAAGAAAAATAATATCAAAAAGTATAAGTTATTGTTTATTTAGTCTTATAGTATTATATTATTTATTTACTAGTAGTAGATATACATGAATTTTTAGTTCTCCACACATTGTCAAAAAAAAAAAAAAAAACAGTTCTCCACATATTTAACTTATATATAACGTAGAACTTTCATATATATAGAAACCTATTTATTGGCTTAGTGGTCTTGTGTTTGGTGTTTCAGCATGGAATAATTAGTTCAATTCTCACATTTAATAATTCTTAAAAAATTGAAACTCCATTTTTTAGCGTCACCTAAAGCCGTAAAAAATTTGATGATAAATTATGTATTCCCTTTATACTCAAATATACAAATAAAAAATAAAAAGTTAGACTAGGGACCACATAATTCTTCTCCTTTTGTTTTTCTATATTTGGCGTCTCTCTACTATCTTTATATATTTTGTCTTTTATTTACATTATTTTAATAATAATTTTAACACATTCAAAATTATTAAATAACATGTGCCACAATTTTTATTTAAATAATTTTATTCATGTAAAGACAAAGCTCTTATAAATTACTAGTTAATAATTCTGGAATTGTGGTTGGGACTTGCAAAGCATTGGGGGTAGTATTTTTTTTTTTTTTAAAAAAAAGGAAACTACAAAGAAAATATAGGAGGCGTAATTAGTAAAAAAGGAGGGTTGCCAATAATATGCGCCAGAAAAGAAACCGGCCCGTGTAGTTGATTGGATTACCAGATGGAAGTAACAGATTCAATTCAAATCTAACTCAATTATATTTTACAGCACGTGTCCTCAATTATTAATATCCATGAAAATTCCTACAAATAATTAAGAATTCCAATTCCCATTAAAACCGAAACCAACAATGAAAAAAAAAATCAAATAATCATACCTTTAGTTGTTTTCAAGCTAGACAACCATAATGCACCACTCAACTTTCATTATTAATTTGTCCAAATCAAAAAAAGACTTTTCATTATTTGTCCAAACTTTTATATATGCTTATCCCCTGAATTTATAAATAATTTAATTATAATATGAGTTAATTTTTTCATATTATCAATTAACTATTGTTTGTTGTATTATAAATTATTGATTTTTGTGAAAGTTAATTTAAAAGTCATATTTAAAATGTTATCTAATTATTCCATTAACAATATAATTTTTATACTAATTATATATCAAAATTAAACTTGTACATAAAAAAATATAATAAACAATAAACAAGTATTTTCTTCGATTCTTTTTTATTTTTCTCTTTAAAAGATAATACACAGATTAAAAATGTAGTTAAAGTTTTATTTATGGCAAATTATTTTTAACTATATAATATAAATTATTTTATTATTATTTATTTCTCAAGAGGTAAAGATATGAGTATAATTAAAACTTGGTAATTGATATAATTTTAAACTTTAAACGGACAGCTACTCGTTTCATAAGTCGATAGATAATTGAGTAATGTTTATTTCGAGTTGTTAAAAAATAAGCATAAAACGAAAAAAAAAATGTATTAACAGATAACCAATTGTTGTGTCTTTCAGATAGAGTCACACACTAAAAGGTTGAGTTTGATCGTCAGATTGAATGGGATACTTTAGGTTTAATATGTTTTGACATATGGATATATTTTCATTATAAAATTCAAAACTATGTCGTAAAATCGCCTAGGTGCCCACCTAGTAACGGCAGGTAAAGTAATTAACTTTTGTGCAATCTGTTCTTTAGTGAAAATCCATTGCTTCATCCCTAAGGCATCTGATGATACAAGACCAAGACATAAAAAAAATAAAAGATAGATACTTATAATTGGACATACGTCAATTTCTTGTTGATATTGGACAAAATCCAAGTCCGCGTTTAAGGCTGATTGACTTTATGATATATTGTGCATTTATTTTATTAATCACTTTGAAAGAGTATATTGAAGCTAGCTAGTGTATAAAGAAATGATTGGTCACATTGAAAGATAAGATGCACATCTTTCTGTACCCCCCCTTTTGATCATCCTAATAGAAGCACATTTCCTATTCTATACGTAAACTAATAAATAGCTTTATTGTATATATAAAGTTTATTAGATATTTATTATGTTTCTTTATGCACATAATCTTGTGAATAATGCATGAATGTGTTTCTGTCATATACTGAAATTCATGCTTTTGTTAAAAAAAAAAAATGAATGCGATAATGAAGCTAGACAAACAATTGTATGAAGGACTTGTCCACATCTCATATATATTTTGCGTGTGATGGACTTGTCAAAATTAAAGAGCAGGTTAGCATGAAATTACAAGTAATTTATATAATCAAATTATCAAACCACTAGTAGAATAAAATGTAAAATCACAACATTTTGTTACATTATTTATGCCTTACTAAATCTAAATATGCCAAATTAATAATAAGGAAACGGAAAAATCTAATAGATATTTTTTAAAAAAAAGTAATAGAAATTATTGTGAAAAAATAACACTAAATCTAAAATATTCCATTATTGGGCAACGTTTCTGGCTCATGAGGCCCGAGAGAGGGGGTTTTACTTCGGCGGAAATGATGATTTTCACCTTCTGTTCTACGAATCTAATTAGAGTTTTAAACCTTTCTTCTTACAATATGATTGGGCTTTTAACCCAATGTTATTTTTCTCAAAATAATTTTATTTGTTTTGTGTCAATTTTAGATTAATTTTATATATTATGTTATAATTGTATTATATTTTATAATTTTTAAAATTTTCCGTATTTTCATATCTGTATAGTTTATTCAGATTTAATATCGTATATGTATATTCTAACCGGGAAGATATGAAAAAAAAAAAGGTTTTGTACATCCCATTAATCCCAGCTTACTGTCGTATAATATGAAATATAATTCTGTAACACATGTGCGCACTATAAATGTTAGAAACACTGCAATATCATCCCACAAAATTTGTCTCCATTTAATTAGTATTATCCGTATAATCAGAGTGCCAACGAAACAATATATTATTAGGAGACAAATAGGCTTGATTCATTGCTTCACAAGCCAGACCAATTATTATTTATAAATACTAACTATGGTTTCACAAAAAATGTTACATTTAAAACAGAAAACAACAAGTTTGGAACAATGAAAGCTCAAAACAAGGCTAATTGACACATCTAAGATGCACCTAAGATGAAGACTTCTTCAATTAGGTTTCCTTTTTCAAATTTTTTTATTTTCCCCCACGGCATCCAAATTATGCATCTCAGATCCACCTACTTTATCTTTCCCTGTGTCTTATTGACTAGGTGCATCTAAGTGTTCTCATTAGAAGCATTGCTTGCTTCATTCCTCATAATTGTTCCATCTCTCGATATGCTAACATGATTTGATGCCTTACCCCTTTTTTTCTTCCCTTTTTTAACCATTAAATTCCATAACCGTCAAATGTAGGTACAAGTTTCGATAAAATGGCCATTTTTGTTCCCCTGCATTCTCTTCCTGTTTATTATTCTAATTCATAGGGTAAGTTTATACTTATATGTGAGAAATGTCCAGATACAGTTTAATTTTGAATAAAAAACATAAAAGCACAATATAAACTAAGTTTAATTTTAGTTTTGTTGTCGCGTGAAAGTGAAACAATTGTATCAGTTGAAAGTTTTAACACGATTTTAAAATAATGATCGAGTGATTTATGTTAGAAAGAAAAATTTATTGTCTAGCAATAAGTTTCAAGCTACTCCAAAAGGTAATTGATGTAAGTGAACGAAGAACAAGAGAAAAAATAAGATTTTGTGTGAAACGTAAATATTGAAAGGCAGGAAAGGAAAACTTTAAATGAAGACAATAAAAAAAATTGTAAAGGAAAAAAAATAAATATAAGATAAAATAGACTTGTGTTTTTTTATTGAGTGTAATCTTAAATTTAAAGTATAAGCTTATTTATTGGCTACAAATTCATATCTACCACTAAATCATGTTTTCTCCCACTTAATATCTACCTAGAACATGATTTGGGTATCAGACAAACATTGATGCCTGTCATTTCGACAGATATTGTAAGTAGTCGATTTTATCAATTCGATTCAATAAACACTAAATCAATATGTATCTCATCTCATTAATCGACATCAATTATACTCATTGACAATTGATTTCAAATGCTTATGGGAAAATTCAACATCATTAAAAATTAAGTCTGTCGAATGGCCAATCTTCAATTAGCACATGAGACAAGTAACGGAAATTGCAAAATCCGATTACCAACAAGTTTATACAAGTATTTGCACTACTAATCAATTTAGAAAAGTTGTATCAATAAAGAAATTCAAGTAAAAAAAGTACAAATAATAATTAAAAAAAAACTTAATAACAAAATTCTCATATATTAAGCGGTTGCTACTAATACATTTATTAATTTTGGATATTCCAAAAATTAACATGGACTAATATTATAAGAAAATTATATTAATCATTTATCATTAGTGAATTTTATTTTATGTGATCAAATTAACTAAGTCTATTAGACAACTAAATCAAGTGATATGGACTTAAATGAGCAGATGTCAATGTTGACTCATTAGGGGATAATGGGAACCTTCTTAGGTTAACATGCTATAAGAAGACTATGGTCCCCAATATACCAAGTCATCACACATAGTTTCTCTTCTCCCCATCTCAAGAGTTACGAATATCCTATTGAGAAATAAAGAGATTTCAATTGAGGAAGAACCATTAAGTCATCGGTTATGCTGTTAGCCGATTATTCGTTGTCTCTATAGCATTCTGTAATAGATCCTAAGAAGAATGCATAGATCAGAAATCACCTACAGATTCAGATTTCGTTACGTTTGTTTGATCAATCATTATGGATCCAGATATTTCTAAAACTCTTCTTGATAATATAATGTAATGTGTTTCTGGCGGTTATATTAATATTTTATAAGGATCCCCTAAAATTCCAACAAATGTTGCTAGCTACGAATCGAGACTTGAAGCTTGAAATTTAAACTTCAAGCCAACAAATCACTTGTTCTTTCTTTTTTATATTTATTCTCTTTAAGAGGGAATTTTGGTATAGATATTATTATTAGGAACTAAATGAAGACACACCTCTTTCCAAAAATTCAAGCTTTGATATTATAGCACATACTAAACAAGATGCATCTAAGGATGTGTGCTTTAAACTATAATATTATAATTACATATTAAATTATATAAAAATATAAGGACGTATTCTAATAAATAAAATCTTTTTATTTATTATACGTTAAAGGTTTAGAGTGTGTTTAGTAAAAAAATTTAATTAGTTTTTAATTTTTTTTAACCTCCTTAAAAGTTTGTTTCACCATATTAATAATGTTTGGTGAATAACCTATCTAGAATGTGAACATCTTTAAAAAAAAATCCATACTAGACTTTAAATATTTTTTGTTTTAACCAATCTTAAAAGTCATTTTTTAATCTGTTTGTAGAAAGTTCAACATTCTCAATTTTTTAAAATTTTAGAATGCGAACATCTTTTTTTAAAAAAATCATACTAGACATCAAATAAGTTTAGTTTTAAATAATGTAAAAAGTTACTTTTTAAATTAGTTCTTATTATAACTGATGTACAAAGCTGACACAGTTTCAAACATAGGTTGCACAAGAAATTAATCTACATATAGATTGATTTCTTGTACAATATAGAAAGTCTTATTAAACTTGATAAATTTTGTATATCTACAACTCTTCCACTAAAAAATAATACATAATTTCTAACTCACACCTTTGCTCTTCTTACTCTTGCTATTTCATTTCTCACTATTTAAAACCTTAATTTTCATTGTCATTTTACTTTTGTTCTTGTCATCATTCTTGAAAAGGTGTGTTCTCATTCTTGTCATTTTCAATCCTTATAGGTGTTTGATCTTTGTTGTGCATTGTGTTGTTACTTTTTTTTTGTGTTTAGTATTTGTGTGTGTGTTTACATGTATTTTCCATTTTGTGTTTGCTCTCTATTAATGCATGTGTTTTAGTGTGTTTGTCATTGTTAGTGTGTGTTTTGGATGTGAAGATTGGTAGTAAAAAAAAATGGCATATGTAAAATCTTAAAAACAATATCAGGGCACTTGTTGTCTCATAGTTCATCATGTAGACATTTATTTTGGGCCTCTGAGTTTTGATTAATGCTGGAAACAATAACATATCATTCTCATTAATAAAAGGTTTCATTAAAAAGTATTGACAAGATGTGCCATGCATGTAGTGTATTGTAATGTTTGAAGAACAATATGTGTTGTGGTGAAAGTTGAAACTAAATAATCAGCTTTGCCTAAACTCATGCTTACCCTTTCGTTTATGTTATGCTAAGACCTTTTACTTAGTACAATTAGGTGAGATTTTGTTTAATGTATATATTTTGACAATACATAAAGACTCATTAGTTAATAAACTTTGAGTCAAACATTCAGTCAATAATTTAAAAGAAAAGTAGATGTGACACATGATTGAAGGACTTAGTCCTCAATCGTGGTAGTGGTGAGAAATAATTTTCAATTGATTTTGATAAATTTGGAAATTCACAAAGGCCAAATAGAAAAAAGGTTTAAGCGTTTTTTTTTTTGCCTTTTTGGGATGAAGTCAAGCATAATGAAGAATGAGTAAAATGACACAAAATAATTCTAAAGGAAGAAATTTGATAGTGTATTATAACATGTGACTTGTATTTATATTTTACTATTTGTAATTAATTTGTAATTGTTATTATATATATTTGGGTAACTTCAATGTATTTATGTATTGTAACTCACCTAAATGATTCACATACTGATTTTTTTATAAGGAAGCCCATCTAGTATGCTATAAAGGGTTGCAAGCCCATCAAGACATATCTCACCACAATAATATCTTTGGTGAAAGAAAAAAAGGTAAATCCCTAGGTTGATTATGCTTTTCTTGATTAATATACATGAGATGTTTTTGTTCTCAATCAATAGGAGTCATAATTTTGGTTAGTTGATTTTACTTTATGTGAAATGCCTACTCTCCATGACAATAGAGACTAAAGAACCTTGGTTGTGTCTAAGGAGTTATATTTTGTGTTGATATTCAAAATTTTTTTGGTAGACTTGCATGTTGTTCGAGTTTGATAATGATAACAAGTGAAGAAATAGGGGAGATGTAGGTGCGTTCGGAAAAGAAGTGAGAAAGTAGTTATTATAAGTTGACCTTCATAAAGGTGTCATGTTAGAGTTTTAAGTCAATTTGATTTTTTTTAGTGTGTAATTTATGTTTATAGGTAAAATAATTTTTTTTCATTATTAAGAAAATAAATTATTAATATTAGCTGCACATACATAACTATTTTTTTATTGACATCCATAACAAATTATAAAGGTGTTAAAATAATTATTAATTTTTTCATCAATGATTGTGATTACTTATAGAATCTACCGTCGGGAACATCAACACCAATGTTGTTGTGTCTCAAAATAGGAGCAGCAACCTTAACTATGTGGTTGATGTTATGACATCCATATTTGACTATAATAACACAAGGTACATTATCTATCTGGAAAAAGGGAATATATAAAGAGAATTTTGAAATTAATAGTGAGAAAAAGAATATGATGCTTGAGGGTGATAACATGAATGCAACTATAATAACTAACAACTTGAATCATGTGAACAAAATAGACATCTTAAATAAGCATCATTGTTGGTATAGTTATTCTCAACTATTTCTATGTATTTCATAAATTTCCTTTTGTCTTTTAGCACATGCCCATTGAATTAATTTGTGAAGCTATGAAATGAGTTTTAGCACAATTGTACCTTCTAATAATATTATGGTTTTGTAGTTGCATATGGGGATGAATTTATTGGTCAAGACAATTGCTTCCAAAACACAACACACCTATAGTAGATGTAGTGATGAAGAACAACCTAAGAAGTTTAACTTAGAAGATAATAAATTAGACATATTTTGTATTTGAGCTTTTATTGGTATTGTCATTTGTACTGAGCTTAAACATTTTTCCTTAGTTTGTTTGACTTTTAATATTTGTACCTGTGTTTAGTAATGGACCTTGGTAGCCTTTAGGTCTATTGTATAATAGGGCAAATGTTGACCTTGTAATCAATTTTGACTCGTTTTGAAATGAAGCTTTGTGAGGGAGACTCGTTCTTGGTTATTAGGAACTACCTTTGATTTTTATCTGAGTTTATTAACTAAAAGTGGTGATTCTTCATCTTAACTTATCAATTCATCACAGTTGTGGCATTGTTATATCATTTCTCGCCACAATCCATATTTTACCTTTTAATTAATGAAAATTTAGTTTGTCGCTAACTGTGCTTCTCTTTGGTTCTTCCCTGTAACCTTGATTCTCATCAAAGAATTCAATTGTTTTATGAAGGATCTACCTTAACTCATCAATTCATTTAAATTATGACGTTATTCTTTCATCCTCTTTTCTTAATCCATCCTTTTCTTTTTCTTAGTTTTTGTAAAACAAAATCCCCAATTGATGATGTTGAAATTTCATCCACGTTAAGGGTTTCATCATGTAGGAAGCATTTCTTTGTGTCTATATTATCCAATCCATGATATATTGCTGTGGAAATAATGTTGTTCAAGACACTCTTCATGTTTGATACAATAGGAAATTTTATCAAGACTCTTTCATCATCGCAACCATAAACTTTATGCCTATTTAGATAAGTTATGAGAGCTTTTCTACTAGAAATATATAATTTTTTTAAAAGTATCAAATACCTCAAAAAGCTTTCAAAAGATCTTTTAACTTTGTAGCTAAAGAAATTATTTATCTTCGAAGACACAATTGTTATGTTTTAGAAGTACCTTGGATGGAGAACATAGCATGATCATGGCCTAACAAAAGAATTCAACTTTGAACTCCAAGATTTCAATTCAACAATGTGACATTGTACGTGCCGTGTAACTTAAGCCAGTCATGGGCTTTATCAAAACTTTTTTGGGTTGCTCATGGAAGAATTTCTCAAGATTTGTTGTGATACAATCCCTTCTAAATAGTCATATTGACCTAGTAGAAATGGTAGAATAGGATGTCAATCATTCAAACTATTTGCAAACCTTGTATAATGAAGAGTACATGAACAATGGAATAGGTGCAAATACTAATAATGAATTGAACTAGTTATCATATCATCACAACTAAGGAGGAGACCAACAGTTTCACACTAAAACAACTCATCAATGGTGATTTATGGCTTCCTAGCATTGAGTAAACTTCATTGGAAACTCTAGACAACTTTGTAATGGCCTTTGTGCGTGTATTTGTTAGAAAAGTGCATTTTCTAGACGAAACGAGGAGACGAATGAGTTATTGTTGCATGAGTTGCTGCATAGATTAATAATTATTTTTTAATTATTGTTACTTATTTAATATTACAACTTGTTAAAATTTGTGAAACAATCACAATTAACTATCAGTATTCATGATTCTTATTGCTATGCTACTATAACTATATCCATACTCTTAATTCTCTCATACTAAACCATTATGACTAGGGTGAAGAATTTGAGGGGACAACTCAAGTCATTATGAAGGTTGAACTTGAGAAGTTGATATCTAGAGTAAGAATTTATTTGGCTGACTTATTGTTGTTGTGTTGCCTCCAAAGGTTGAACAAGTAATTAATGAGGCACTAAATAAGGACTTCCCCTTATGGGTGAAAAGCAAGGATCAAATACTTGTGAAGTATATGAACGAGGACATCAAAGTCAATGTTATGGTGGCTCAAGATGGTCTTCATCTCTATGGATGAGGTTTTGGCATCCTCACTTAACAACACAAGGTACATTATCTATGTGAAAAATGAAATGTATAAAGAGAATGTTAAAATTAGTAGTGAGAAGAAAAATGTAATGCTTGTTAGTAATAGTATGAATGTAACTATGATAACTGATAACTTGAATTATATGGATAGAATAAACATCTCAAATAATGGAGAGTTCATGTATCCCAAATTATGAAATACATGAAAGATAATGAGAAAATCATACTTATAGGTACATTATGTATGTGTGCATGCATACATGTGCGCTTGCGTGTGTGTACATACATACATATATACACACATACATTTAATGATAATTATAAAAATAAATTTGTTTCCCTACAAAGGTTGAACAAATCATTAGTGAACCACTAAATAAAGAATTTCTCACATGGGTGACAAGTAAGAATAAGAAACTTTTCATGTCTATGGTCAAGGACATCTACCCAATCTTGTGATCAAGAACAAGCTAAAAAAAAAATCTTGTCAAACATTAGCTATCTTAATATCTCATCTTTTTCAACCTATCTTTTATTATTATTTCTAAATTAAATTTAATATTTTAAAAAATAGTTAAAAATAATTTTGTATCACACTATAAATTATTTGTCATAAATATAAATCTAGTTTATATGTTCAAGAATATATTTTTTTATAAATTTTAATTATATAAAATAAATATTAATCTTTTATATTACACAAGTTAAAAACTATTTTATTTTATTTACAAAGTGTTAATTTCTTTTAAAATGACAAAAAATTAGACAGATTTGATTATAAATAGTAAAAGTAAATACATCACAAATCCCAAATTAAAATACAAATATAGATGATCATAAGGTTATCCTAATTGAGATTTAAGATTGGATCATAATGAATCTCAAATCTCATTTTATTTATTTTAAGTCTAATTATCAATTTAGTTCATCTAGTTAGATTTATTTATAATTTTATTTTTTAATGTTTTTAATTTAATTAACTTTTAATTTTGAATAAAATAAATTTGGTCTCTTTATTAATTTTTTATCTAAATTTTTTTATTTTCTATTCAAATATTTGAGAGCTTACAAATAACATAAGATATGAAATATTTTTAAAAGTTAAATATTTAATAAAAACTTGATAAAATTTTAAAGAGGTACAACGTAAATTTAGAGTTTGAACTTTGAAGGTAAATAAAATTAAGATTTTTATTTTATTTTGGGTGAAATTTGATATTTTAATTGGCAAATTTTTAGTAGGTTTAAAACAATTAAGTTGGTTTAATTTAAAACAATTTTTTAGTAGAAAATGAAAATTTGATGATTTTATATAAATAAAATTATGTAAGGATTAAATTTGTTTATGGAAGATAAAAAATTACTTAGTTTATAAATATAAAAAATGAGTTCTGAAAATAAAAAATAAAAACTACACATGATTTAATAAAAAAAGTCAAAAGTTTTTCAAAAATAAAGAGTCAAAAGTGTAACTAACTAAATCTTTATTTTATTAGAATAAGAACATAAATCAAAAGGGTAAGTGTATTTTATGTCAATTAGGAGTTAGTTTCACCTTGATCACGATGCAGTGATTCAAAATTAAACATGAACGAAAGTATTGAAGAGAGACATTAACATATTAACTTTCATTTCTTTTTTTATCATGTTATTAATATAGAGTATTCATCAATTATGTTAATGACTAATATCCGTCGTGAGTCTAACTGACTATCTTTAGTAGGATTTTTTTTTTATTTACTTTTTTTCTAGGGGTGGAAGAGAGTCAGTTTAGGTTGGGTTTAGTCAAACATATGACCCAATCCAATCAAATTTGAACGGGTTGATTTAGGTCGATTTTCTAAGAAAAAAAAAAAGTTAAACCCAACCCAAATCAAACTAATTGTTACTAAACCATTTGGGTTAGGTTTGGTTAGTGGGTCAAAACATTTAATTTTTTTTGTTTTTTTAAATGCAATATTTTTTATAAGTTAAATTTTTTTATTAATTGAATTAGACACAATTTTTTATTGTTAGATTTTTTATTAAAATGAAAATTTTGTGATAATGTCACACCCCACTACACTCCATCGTCTCATATCTATCTATCTATTTATCTATCCATCCATGGGGGATGAGAAATTAAGCATATCATATTCGGGATAAGTAGTTTCAATAAATATAGTAAAGATGAGTTTCAAATACTTTTTTATATCAAAATCAATGGGACATTACGAGACATATTCTTTGTAAATGGATTTGAAATATTTTTAGAAGTCCATCTAAAATAGCTTCAATAAATAAAATCGTTGTAGTTTTGATCCTGAGGTTAAGGCTACATTGATGCTTACTCAATTCAGGTCGATAAGTTTATATAATCAATAGTCAATAGTATTTGATTTTTTTAAAATATAATAATAATAATAATAATAATAATAATAATAATTTAATGCAAATTAACGGGTCTATGGGTTAGCGGGTTCATATATTAAAATCCATGATCCAACCCAAAATTCAACAAGTTTGATTGATTAAGTTCGGGTTTGATCCAAACACAAAAATTACTCAATCTAAACTGTTTGGGTTCATGGGTAAACCACATCCATGTACGCTCCTATTTTTTTTTTCATCTATAAAACTAACCCAAAATCTTACTTAAGGGGATCGAGTCCAGTATCACTCAGTTAGAGCATTAACTTTAAAATTACAAGAACTTTAACTTCATTTCAATTATTAATTATAGATATTTTTTTACCAAATTAATTATGTACCTTAATTAGTTAACTTTAGTAAAAAAAACATATTTCAATGACATTTATTATTTACAGAATTTAGGACAAATGTATCATCCTAGTATTTTATTTAAAACGTATTCACTAACTTTCAAAACAAATGAATTTTAATAAAATGACATCTGAATTACCAGTTAAATAAAAATTTATTAATATCTTAATTAATCATATATATATATATATATATGGGTCAAGATCCATTTACATCAAATCTCAATCACTCAATTTAAATAATCTAAATGACGAAATTGAGGTTTTTTTTCATGAATATACTCTCTCTCCTATTTTTTCTTAATTTACACCACTTTGTAATTTAATTTCCAAACTACACTACTTTGGACTTTGTCCTTTCTTTCACATCACTTTGCAAATGAAAGTGGCCAAAGAAATAACACTGCAAACTCAAATGAACGTGAATACACTCTCTCACCTTTCTGTTTTTTTTTTAATTAAAAATATTATAAAATATAAATATTATATTATATAATTTTTTAATTGGTTTTAAAATTACTTAGAAATTTTGCACAATAAAATTTTTGACTACTTTTAACAAATCAGTAATTGAAATACAAGAAGACATGTATCATGCACAACATATTTCAGATCATCATTAGTTTTGTCATATTTTCATTATAATTGTATTTTTTAATATGTTTAATTATTTTTTACTATCATCTCAGTTACTACACTTTGATATTTTATGTCTATTGTATAAGATAGATGTATCAATTATTTTTTCACTGTGTTTTTTAATTTGTTCTAATTTTCTTATTTTTAATTAACGAACATAACAAAAAAAATCAACAGCACATCAATTTAATTACAAAATTACATACACCATAACTAAAAAATTGTACTCTAATTTTATCCAATTTGTTTTCTTTTTCTTTATCTGTATATTTTTCTTTTAAAAAAATAAAAACAATTATAAAATTTAATTTAATAAATAAGTAATTTTAAAACCAATTTAACAAAATTATATAATATACTATTTATATTTTAAATTAAAAAAAAACAAAAAGATGAGAGAGAGTGTATTCACGTTCATTTGAATTTGCAATTATGAGATCTCTTTGACCATGTTAATTTGTAAAATGGTGTGAATCAAAGCACAAAGTACAATTGAGAATTAAATTAAGTAGATTGAGAAAAAAATAAGAAAGAGTGTGTATTCATAGAAAAAAAAACCTGAAATTGATTTACTTAAAAAAATTAAAAAAATCTAATTAACAACTTATGAGATATAATTTTTTTATTTCTAATTAAATAATTGATCATAGTCATTAATGATAACATCAAATAATATTTCTTGATATTTGTCAATCTTATTTACATCAAAACAAGATTTAAAATATTTAACAAGACTTTTTAATACAACAGGGTAAGCACACGAATTGATTACATTTAATTTAACGCTAAGCGATTAATCTTATGGTACTCTAGTGCTCATGAGCCATGCGTTATGTAAAATATATTTTGTATTATTCTTTTTAATGATTGTTTTTAATTTTCAAATTTATAGTAATCAATTCATGTGCTTACTCGGGTTGCTGTATTAAAAAGTCTTATTACTTGTTACATGTAAATATATTTTTTGTTTTTTTTTTTCGAAAAGAAAGACATGTATGAATAATAAATATTTTAAATCTGGTTTTGATGTAGATAAGATTGATAAATATCATTAATAATTTTCATCAATAAATTTAATTAAAAATAATAAAATCATATGTCGTGACTTACTAATTAGAATTTTTAAATTTTTTAAGTAAATCAATTTTAGCTTTTAAATTATTTGAATTGAGTGACTGAAATTTAGTATAAAACATTAGTTTTACACTTGGTGTAAAGGGATCATCACCCTATCTATCTATATATATATATATATATATATAAATATTCATAATTATTTTATATATTTTTTACATATATACATATGTACTAACATATATAAAATTTTAAAAATAATTGATAAATATATTATAAAAATATAATAATATAAAAAATCATAAATTATAAACTCAACATGAAGAACACGGGGTATTATGATGGTTTATCGTAAAAATTTAAGCCGTTGAAGAATACTACTTCACTCTAGAATATGAACCACTAAATTTTTTAATTAAAAAGGCCTCCAAATCACACTACTTATCCCTTTTTAAACAATTGCATATCCAATGCCAATAAAAAAATTCAACGTGTGGTTTAGGTAAAGGATGTTGTCTTGAAGTTTAGAGTAAAATAATAAAAAAGAGAATAACAAGTAGAAGGGTGGGTTATAGACAAAGGAAATGCATGTGAATATCTATTCTTTCCCCCATTAAAAAAAAAGTAGAAAAAATGGTCATTGGTTATACCGGAGATTAGGTTTGTATTACAGGCCACAACACAACCAATCAACCATTTAATAAAACGACACGAAGCTTTCTACTTCTCAGCAAATCATTCCAACCTGCACCTTACCACTTTTGCTGTACACGTGTCCCAACCTTAAGTCATGGCCTCTGGGACCCACAACTATTTTTGTAACTTTTTAAATTACACTTAAACTTTTGAGATTGCATATGATTCTCAGTTTTATAATGTTTACAGTAATTCTCTTGTAAAAATATTCGGTATAATAAATGTTTTAAGTAACAGGAAATGTCATTACATTGTAATGTGAAGAGTATTAATGTAATATTTTTAAAATAATTAAAGGAGTGTAATATAAGAGTAACTAGTGTAATATAAGAGTAACTAAGTAAAAAAAATAGCATTTTTATTCAATTACAAATTAATATAATAGTAAATATATAAAAAAATGATATATATGTGGGGAAGTATATGATAATAAATTTATAATAACTATTTGAAATGTATACTTATAAGAATTTATAATTTGTTAATAAAATAATTTTTTTTATCCCGGTATAAAAAATTAAACTCTTAGTAAAAGGATAAAAAAAGAAAAAGAATGTGGCTGAGAAATTAACAAAACATATGATAGTATCGATGTAACTTATTCTTATTTTTTAAAGTATTAATACTTTTGCTTTTAAAAGAGTATTAATACTCTTTTATAACAAGTATTTACTATTAGTTGCATATTTTATTTTACTTAAAATATTAAATGTCATGCTATTTTTTTATTGTCGATTTATAAAATGTTTTATGTGACTATAAATGTTGATTATTAAAAATATAGGTGTTATCTTAAAAATGAAGTCTGCCTAATTTTTTTTTATAATGTAATAACACTAACATGCATGTTACATGATCAATCGGAAGATATCTTAATTTAGCTCTAGATCATTGCCTGACATAATGACCTCACCATTCGAAAGGTCACACCCAATAATAACCCCTTTAAAGGGAAGAAACCAGGAGAAGAGGTCCATCTAGGGCAGTTATGCTTTTTAATAGGCCCCACCTATGACCCTGACTACTATGTTTCTAAATTTATTCATTTTCAACAAATTTAATATTTAAATAATAAACCTTATCAGTTTAATTGTGCAAGTAAAACACAATTTAGCTTCAAGAGAGGTCCTCTAATAAATGAGCCTGGATATGTCTGTCACCATTATGTTGTTTTTCTCCCTTTTCTCTTTCTCTGATTTTCTGTAAAACTTTAGTTTTAGTGACAATGTTCTAGGCATTCCCAAAAATTAAATAAAATTATGTACATGAATTAAAAATTACTTGTGCATATATTGACACTATCAATTCTCATTTGGAATAATGAGAATATATTTACATTTTATTTTATAGTTAGTGGGAGTGTTGTGCATTGGATTTCTTTTCATTTATGTATTTTGGCACATAATAAGATATACTTAAAATTCTTAATAATAACTAATTATGCATTTCAAGAGAGAATGTGTAATGCTAGGAAGTTTAGAGTAAATAATATACCTATTGCAATATGAAAGAAGTTGGAAAAAAGGAATATGAAATGACTCACTAAGTTGTTCAGCTAGATTTTAAAGTGTAACATCATTTCATATGGCTGAAGATGAAGTATTTTTTTTTTAATGAAGATGAAGTATAT
Organism: Glycine max; assembly: GCF_000004515.6. NCBI lineage: Eukaryota > Viridiplantae > Streptophyta > Magnoliopsida > Fabales > Fabaceae > Glycine > Glycine max. The sequence goes on from NC_038241.2 coordinate 6,483,260, forward strand.
TAGTACTTCATCTCAAAAAAACAAAAAAAATATTAATACTTTATTTTTAGCAAATTTCATTAATCCAACTTATGAGTCACTTTTTTTATTATCATATTAGAATTTAATGTCTATGTAATGACCGTATAAAAATAGTTTAATGTTCATATATAATAGATTGTTATTAGATAATTATGTAAAAAAAATTATACTGTTAATATATAATCTTTTTTTTCACATCATATCATTGGCACAAAGCAAAACTTATGACTTTTTAGTTTAGACGTGGTTTTTTCCCTTAATGTTTTGAGAGAGGAGCTTTTGGGTATACAAACTTGCATCCATGGATCTTGCCGATAACATATCTCTTTCTTTAAAATCTGCATAAATATATCGAGTTTTTGAGTTCGGCATGTTAAGCTCGCGGACCTAGCGGATTTTATCCAGCTACAGCCTGCGTAACTCGCCTAAGTCAAATGTGTAATTATTGTTAATTTGTTATGTTAAGATTTTGATCTTTAATTTAGGTTGTTTTTCTCCCATAAAAAAGAAAATATTTTTTTTTCAAATTATAATTTGGACTTGTGAACCAACCCGTTTATTTGTGAGCCGAGGTACAAACCTTTAAAAAAGGACCTTTTATTTTGTGGACAAGACTATTTTAGTCCGTCTAAAACATGTGTTTCATGAGCTAAGCCTTAAATAGGTCATGTCAGTCTATATACCCATTCGCATTATTTATTGTTAGACTATGTCTTAGATTTTATGTAAGGGTAAGTACCCCTTGTAACCTTGATCCTTTATCTTAATAAAAGTTTTTCTTTTGCTAATAAAAAAGATTTAAATACATTTTTAGTCATTGTAATTTAGCATTATTTTACTTTTTGTCCTTGCAAAATTATTTTTTGTTTCTAGTGTTTGTAAATTATATTTGTTTTGTTTTTTAGTCTTTAAAACATTTTAAATAATACTTTGGACAGCAAAAAAATATTATCTAAAGCATTATAAGAATGAAAAATAAAACAAACATAATTTGTAAATATTAAAAATAAAAAAATATTGTAAGGACAAAAAAAATGTTGAATTATAATGACTAAAACGATATTTAAGATTAAAAAAAGTAAAACTTGTGAATCACTTTTGGAAAGAATAATTGAATAAAAATTAAGACGAGATTGCATATTACAAAATTCATTTGGTTTATGTTAGGCAAAATGATTGTAGAAGTTATTTACTTATTATGAAAATTGATGGAGTGATATCAAAGAAATATAAAAGATTTATATATACCTGATTTTTATTGATTTGGAAACAAAGTAGAATGGAGTATCTAGAAAAGTAATGTAAAGAAGAAAGGAGTTCAAATTAAGTACAATCAAATATATGTACAAGGGAGTCACAATTGTTATGAGAATGCAAGGAGGAAATACAAAAAAATCATATAACAATAATACATGTGTGCATCAAGGTTCAACATTGAGCCCTTATTTTTATACTTTGATTATAGATGTGCTTACTTATAAACATATATATATGGAATACTAATATGTCATTGGTTCAAATGAAATTAAATTAAATTTTTAAGTAATGTATCTAATTTGAGTCTTGTGGATAAAAAAAATGTGATTGAGAGAAAATATCTAACTAAAGGTGACGAGTCAGGTTCTTTAGCAAAGAGTTATCAACAAAACTAGTGGATAATATATTCCACATCAATGTTATGGTGGCAAAAAAAAACATATATATGAAACAATGTCTTAGTACATGCCTTTTCAATGTGACAATTTTAGTTGAAAAAATCAAGAGAAGAAAGAAATTACAAGTTAGAAACATAGAGTAAGCCTTAAAAATGTTGGGTGAGAAAATCAATAAAAGAGTGACTTGACGTGAGAGAGATGAGAGCATGAAGATTAAAATTTGGTTAAAAAAATTTAGAAATGAAATTATTTGAGTGAAAATTGGGACAACTCAAATTATAAAATAAGATGACAATTTTTTTTATAGATCATATGTATCTTCTATTAGAAGTAATTGTACTCAAGTCAGATAAGACTATTATAAACATCAAAGTTTTCCATTTGAATATATAATGCAACTATACATCTAAGACTTAAACTCAAAATTTATTGTTAAGCTGGAACAATCTCGTGTCAATTGATCCATGTGATCGATGATAAAATTTTGCCTTAATTAGTTCAGATATGCTTAAAGAAGATTCATATAAGCACTTGTCAAGGGCCAACCCTAAGTATTATCCAGAGGTGTGATGACATTAAGCCACAACTAAAAGGGGCCAACTTTTTTTTAAATTTTTTATAAAGTAAACCATAAGTATAATTAATATTTTAAAAATATATAAATAAATTAAAATTTTTAAAATGAGACGAGTTTCATACAAATTTATCCAAACCTCATAAAATTTGATAAAAGTGTAAATAAGTTTCAAAAATATAATATAGTCTCTTTTAAATCAAATGTTTTCTACCTTTTGTTGGGATAGGAATTGGAAGAGAGAAACTTATCTCTCTTTTATCTTTTTGTCATGCCTACTTTTTATATATATAGATATTTATGTGTATGCATTTTATTTGAGAGATATAAATTAAATAGAACACAATAACATAAGAGTAAATTAAATAAAAAATATGATATATCTTTTTCAATTTTGTTAAAATTATGTTATTTGTTCAATGAAATAATTTTTTTTATAAAATTACATGTATATTTTTAAATACTTAAGCATAAGAAGATTTTATTTAATATTTTGCTCTAGGTCCATGAAATCTCAAGTCCGATCCTAACACTTATAAAGAGAGTTGATCTACCAAGTAAGATATTTGCTAAAGATAGGAGGTAAAAAGAACCATAACACAAAAACACTGATAAATATATAGGATAAGATTAAAAAGATATTTATGTTTTGCTATATTATAATTGTTTAAAATTATCATAGGATTAATGGTGTTTTTAATTTTTGAAATTTTGGTTTTTGTTTTCAACTTTTAAAACATCCCTTAATTTATTAGTATGTTAATTTTTTTAGCAAATTAAAAGAAAATATCAATAATTAAAAAATAACAATATATTATAACATAAAATATTTATCATAAATCTAAAATACATTTCACAGGTTAAAAATATATTTATTTATTACATATTTTAATTATAATATATTTATATATTTATAAATATTTATTTACTATAAATTAGTTATATAAAATAAAAATTTATTCCATTCAATGCACGTGCTAAAATACTATTAAAGTATAATACTAGTAAAGTATAATTTATATCAGTTAGTTTTAATTCCTATACTTTTTGAAATATTTAAACTTTAGACCCTATATAAGAGAAAAAAACTTTTAAGAAGTAGAACTTGAATATTTTAGTTATATAAAAAAAGAACTTGAATATTTTTAAAATATAAGAATAAAAATTATTAATTTTAAATGTAAGAAACAAAATCCAAAATTTATTTATTTTTTCAAAAACTAAAAATGCAATTAACCCAATTATCATATTAACAAAAATGCGTGTTGAAATGTCTGTTTCATCTGTAATGTAAAGAGGGTTATAAATTGACCAGGCTGAATTTAATAGTATGGATGCAAGAGGTGATTTGTGAATTCCTAAAGGGCACTATAAATGAAGGACATGCATTTTAATATTGCAGGAAGACTCTTTTTTTTTAATAAAGGTTTTTAACAACGCAAGACATGTTCTTTGGAATGACTTTAAGCCATTTGATTTATCATTCATTGAAGCCTGTTTTGTTCTTACCCTGGATTTGATCAAGGTTTCAGAGATATCAGTTGTTTTTTTGGGCACAAAAAGGCCAAGTAATCTAGTGGCTGCTGCTCCACAATGTCCTTAGTCAATCAGGCAGATTTAATGATACAGTTTGAGAGATGATGGGGTTGGACCAATTTTCTTTACACAAAGTAAACACACTCCACCCTCAATAGCCTTTTCCAATCTTAAGATTAAAGGGTGGAAATTGGAAACCGCTAAAAGATAAGGAACTTCACAAGGCACCAAATTAGTCAAATTCATGAGATGCCCACTATGTATCATGGGCACACTGTTTGTCATATTGTCTTCCTAGAATGAGTTCATAAAAATAAAAACCCTCTCTTTTGATGATGTGGAGGAGAAAATTTAATTTAGTAGCTATGAATTTCAATTTCAATTGGACCATATCTCATTTTTTACTAGCCCTTAATTTTTTCTTTTCTTGTTTGGTGACTACTAGCCCCCTAGCTTGATAATTGTTCTACCTGTCTTGGGGCATTTGGCTCTGAATAATTGAGTGCGAGATTCATGTGGCTATGCCACAAGCCTCCTTAATCACCGTTGGTTTGAAATCAAATTAATTAAAAAAAAAACTAACTAAAGCAAAAGCATATCACTAATGGTGGCCCCAACATCAACCGCCCTGGCTTAATCAACGGTGTTGATGGGGTTTATGACAACAAATTGTCACACAGGTATTGCTACCCTATATTTATTCCTTTTTTTCTCTATAAAGACCACTAAAATTCATTCATCAACATCATGCCATCACAACACACCCGAGACACAGAATATAAAATTATGGATAAATACGATAAACAATAACCATCTCATACAAAAATTATGGCAGGTAGAAAAATTTAGGAAAGGCCAAAAATCTCTGTTTCTTCCACCTCTTATTGCAAAATAAGAGTTTTGGATTTTCTTTTTCCTCCTTGGTCATCAATATTGAGTTATTATGAGTAGAAAACTGTTATAGACCAAAAGACCGAATGGTGAAGATGCGGCAGCCTTTAATTTTAAGTTTGATGAGGATTTGAAAAATTAAAAGCAAAGTAAAGAAAACTAGAAAAGTCCACAGTCAACATGATATATGCAATAATCTATTAATATTCCTCCCATCAGTTTCTTTTAAAATCAGGGCATATTTTTAAAACGTATGATACATAATTAATAATCAGTAAATATTGATTAAAACATAAGAAATTTCTAAAATTACAAGTTTTTTTAAGGGAAATTACAAGTTATTAGATGCCATATTATCTTCATGAGAAAATTTATTCTCATACATCTCTTATTAATCATAAAACATAATTCATGTTTGATTTTTGCTGGTATAAAATTATTATGATTAAACGATAGTTACAGTGTAAATGACATTAATCTTACATCTAATAGGTTGGGCACCTTTATCTCTATCTTAGGGAAAAAACAAAATACTATTTATATTTTGTACCTTATTTTTTTTATTATAAAAACTGCATTTCTTATTTTAAATTTAAACTAGAATTTTTAATTTTTGTTTTTTTGAAGGGTTTTAAATTTTAGTTTAACTAAATGGAAACTGAAATTTCAGGTAGCATCAGGGAAACCAAAAGATAATAGTCCTTTCAAATAACAACAACAACAGACAATTTAAAAATAAAAGGAAAAAAAAAACACACACAGTGAGAGAATAGAAGAGAAGGTGGGTTAAAAAAATAAAAATAAAGGAAAAGCTGGTCATTTACTTCTTGTACAATACAACAAGAGGTCACATACACATACCTTCCTCTCTCTCTTTCTGTCTCTCTCTGCATTGCACCTTCCCTTCTTCTTCTCCTTCTTTTCTCTGTCATTTGTGAGATTCCTCCACTTGTTTTTTTCTCTTCCATTGGATTGTACAGATTCCTAGCTACAACACCCAGATATCAATCTCTGTAATTCTATTTGATTTGTGGGGTGTTTCTGTGAATTTTTTTTAAGGACTGTAAAACTCAAAACCTTTTTTTTTTGGGTCTATTGGCTTCTGCTTCTTTTATTTTTGCAAACTAGCTTCTGGGTTTGCTGCAGAATAAAGCCTTCAATACCCACTAATACACAAGGCTTAAAAAACAAACTGTTATATTTTCAGAAAATTTCCATTTTTTTTTCTTTTTGTCAATAAATTATTTTTTTGCCCCCTTTTTTCTGCAATTTTTTTCTTCTTCCCTTTACTTGAGGAAAAGATTGAGACATGGGCAAGCAAGGGCCTTGCTATCACTGTGGAGTTACAAGTGAGTTCTTGTTTCTCCAATTTGCAGTTTTTTGTTTGCAGTTTTTTCATTGGGAGTTTTTGGTTTTTGAAATTTGTCCTCTTTTAGTTTGAATTTTTGTCTTGCAACCGATGGTATGGATTGTGATTTTGATAAAACTAGAGATGTGTGCAAAGAAAGAGTTGCTGGCCAATATTAACAAATGGGAAAATTTAGTGTGATGTTCTTGGTTTTGGATGTATTAGAATTCAACCATACATATATTCTTGTTGCCCAGAATATTTGGAATTGGAAGTTCTGGAAAATTGAATTCTATTGACTTCATCTTTGATGTGTTCTGTGTCACTCATTCAGTGGCTCTTTGCTTTCTTTGACTATGTTTGAAGTGTGTGCAAATGTAATTGGTGCAAAATTAAGCTTGTGTTCGATTGAATATTAGACTGGACCTTTTTCTTACTATGCAGAACACCTATTGTTCTAAATGATCTTTTATCAAAATTTAAACGAGTCAACTCACACTCCACTCATTTGCATGTGGATTATGTGGACAATAAGAAAGAGAGAAAAAGAAAGGAGCACCATTGTGCTTTTGCATAATGTCCATAGTTAATCCATTCCATTTCTGAAAATATTTTACAGAGTTATTTATTGTCACTTTGTATGCAATGTATTCATCCGTCAGTTCTGGCTGGAAAAAAAAAAATCAATTGCTATGACCATTCATTATTATATTTTCAACCTTAATTATACTGATCACCTTGATAGAACTTATCCTGCAACTTAAGCCTTGGAGATGTTCCTTGTTTTTCTGATAAACCTTGGTGTTCAAGTGTTGAAGTCATTGCTGTTGGTGTGCACTTCAAAACTCGAGTTCCAGTGTTTGAGAACACAATGATTTCAGTCCAAAAAATTAGAATTTTCAATTAGATTGTCTTAACATTGTTGCCACAATACTGAGCAGATAAAGGTTAATTGTTTTGGTTCAAATGCAAGCATTGTCTTCGTACCATCCTATTCTTAAGTTGAGTTTACCCATATCTGCTTGAGGAATGTGGAGTGTAGACTAATATCTAGTTTTCCTTGCAAGAGGGATATTGCTGCGTTATCTAAAATATTTAAACTGGTTGATAACGGGCAGATAGTCAACCATTCAAGCAGGATTGTCTAGTTTATGATAATGATTTATCAATGCTGACAGATAATTCTGTCTCAAATGTTTTTCCAGTTCAGTTTTCTTGTATATCTGCAAAATATGAATATGTGTTTGTTAGTTTTGTTTTCAATCAGAGATAATCTCTATTCTTGTTTGCAAGGTTTTTTTTTCATAGATTTTCTAACAAATAAGCCTTGCAATAGGCACTCCACTTTGGCGTAATGGGCCACCTGAGAAGCCAGTACTATGCAATGCATGTGGATCTCGATGGAGGACAAAGGGAACACTTGCAAATTATACCCCTTTGCATGCCCGGGCAGAAAATGTTGATTATGAGGATCAAAAGGTTTCCAGGGTAAAGAGCATTTCATTAAATAAGAACAAAGAAGTGAAATTAGCCAAACGAAAGCAAAACTATGATAATGCTGCATCTGGAGGGTTTGTTCCTGATTATAGTCAAGGATACCAAAAAGTTGTGGATGAAGATACAAGCAATAGATCAAGCTCAGGGTCAGCTGTCTCTAACTCAGAGAGCTGTGCTCAATTTGGTGGGACTGATGCTAGTGATTTGACAGGTTGAACAATAACTGTTTGCTGATTTCATTGGAAGATTTTTCTTCATAACTGATTTCATTGAACAATAACTGTTTGATGACAGTCCTGATATATGTGAGCTTAATCAAGAACTGGATAATGAAATGGGGTGGGGGGAATAGGAAAAAGAAAAATTGTGGAAAAGCAGACGAGTGTGCTTTTACGAATTCAAAAGTGATTTAAAGAATTTTTTTCATAATGAAGATCCAGTTTTATCTCAAAACAAATTTGATGGCAAGCTTTACAATTAAACATGGATTATCAATGATCTTTTAATATATATCTGTATTCCCTTATCAATACATTATTTTGGAGTAAAATGTCAAGTTTTACATACTTGACATAACAGATTGTCATTATTCTAGTCAGCTATCAATGATCTATTATATTAATGCAGTTCAAAACAGATTCCTTTGTTTCTTTAATAAAAGCATATAATTCTAAGACAGATAGTTTGGTTAATTTAGGTCCTGCTCAGTCAGTGGTCTGGGATGCCATGGTGCCTTCCAAAAAGAGGACATGTGCAGGTCGTCCGAAGCCCTCATCTGTTGAGAAGCTCACAAGAGACCTGTGCACTATTCTTCATGAACAACAGTCTTATTTTTCTGCATCTTCTGAAGAGGATCTTCTTTTTGAAAGTGATACACCAATGGTCTCTGTTGAGATAGGACATGGAAGCATTCTCATCAGGCATCCTAGCTCTATAGCTCGTGATGAAGAGTCTGAGGCTAGCTCTCTCTCAGTTGATAATAAACAATGCCTAATGAATGAAGCATATTCATTTTCTAGTACCATTCCTATGTACAGTGATCGCAGTGGCATGAACTTCTCATCTCATGGAGTTGAAAAGATCAAAAACTCAGCAGGCCAAATCATGAAACAAGAGAAACTTGAAAGGCATGCTTTCCCACACCTGTTTACAGTCTTTCATTATTCTAGTCAGTTATGCTGGAGCATCAATATAATAAAAAAGTTTCATTCTGTCTATTATGGCTGAAAACTGACAAATTCTTCTACTAGCATAAATTTAGGGGTATGAGGATCTCAACATGTTTATGGATTGTCATTATACCTGTGGCTTTGTGTTAAAATAGAGACAAGTGTGTGGAAACTGTTTTGGTAACAGAAAATTTACTCTTTTTAATTTCAGGGACAAGTCTCAGCTTGAAAAACTACAAGTTCCTGGAAATCATGATTCACCACTGTGCTCAATAGATTTAAATGTGAGTATTCTTCATTCATGTAACTACTCTCAGGACTTTCAAGATAGCATCTGAGTTTTAAATATGATTTTAAATTTCTTTTGAGAATAGGCAATATTCGTTTTCCATAAATAATATAATCATGTTTTTGGGTTATGTATTGTGACTATTATAACTATATATTGGTTGCTATTATGTTTGGTTAGGATGTAGTCAACTATGAGGAGTTTATGAGAAACTTGACAAATGAAGAGCAGCAGCAATTACTGAAGTATCTCCCGGTGGTTGATACTGCTAAATTTCCTGATAGGTTAGAATCTGTTACTCTTGTTTGAACTGAATTTTATCATTATTTATGATAGAATACTCTTTTGATGTTTTGCAAGCCATGATGCTTTAAGTTTCAAGTCCCTTCTTTCGGAAGGCGGGAGGGAATTGCAATTCCAAATCCACAATAGCTATAAATTTTGTATTCCAAGAAAATTAAGGCATTTAATTTGAGTCCTGATTCAATTAGAATTTTCTGAAGTAACAAATTATCCATCTTTTATTTCAATGTGCTGCTCCCCCCCCCCTCTCAAACACACACCCACCCAAAAAAAATGTTTCTGTAGCGAATCCGATATCCAAATGTTGAGGGCATAGAAGATATCTGGACTGAATCCTACATTAGTGACTGATTGTTTTGTTGTATTTGCAGCCTTAGAAACATGTTCAATAGCTTCCAATTCAAGGAGAACTTAATCTATTTTCAGCAACTTCTTGGGGAAGGAGTCTTTGACATCTCTTTGTTGGGGGCAAAACCTGAAGAATGGAAGACATTAAAAAGGCTTGCGTTATCTAATCTGTCAAAGTCAAAATGGGTAGAACACTATAATTTCCTGAAGGTTTGTACTGGTTTATCATTTAAACAAATATGTCAAAAGATATATCTAAATTCTAAATATAGTTTAAAAAATGTCATGTTTCTCCTCCTCCTTTCTTTAGTTTTCCAAACAACCACGAGCCAGTGATGGCATTCCGCATGCTGTTAAAGGTCCATCAAATTTATGTCCAAATTCAAGAGCCAAAATTAAGCATGATTTTATGGTACTCTAGGTATGAATAATATAAAAATTTCTGATGTAAAGAATCATTTTAAAAAGTATAATCTATAAAATTTTGGTTTAGTTTTCAAATTTGGATCCAAAAGCTGATTCAATGCGGTTAATTTCTCAAGTTTTCTGGTTCACATTTTTTCAGTTTTGATTGGATTTATTTGGTCTCGAACACTTGCATTTACTTTGCTTCCTTCCATGGGTGCAGAAATGTGAAAACAAATCTGGAAAATCTATTGGTTTGGGATCTACTGCTATGGAATCTAGTTATGTTACAACTGCCAAGAGAATGCGTGAGCATGACAGCCAAAATCAAAATTTTCCAGGTTAGCTTAAAATCTTATGTCAACAAAGAAAAAATAAAGAATATTCACATACTTACCTTCAAAATGCTCTAAACATATGTTGAGCTTTTACTTTGAGGCATGTTAAGACAAATTTTGTTACTGTTCTTCTGTTACTAGTTAGAAACTATAATTAGATCTGAGCTGTTGGTTTTCACTTCTGTTTATGATTTAATTGAAGAACCATTCTTGTCATTAATCAAGTAATCGTGTAAATTTCAGAATTGAAGACAACAATGAGAAGCCCCAAAAGGGTGTTCATAAAGCCTAGCTGTGAGGTCAAAGAAGTTGTAGAAGAAGGCTCTAGCTTCAGTCCAAAAAGCCTATTTGCTTTACCCCATGGTGTTGGTAGCTTGCACATGTTGGATTCTTTCAACTTTGTTGGTGAGAGTTCTGAAGATCTGCTGTTAGAGGTGCCTTCTAACAGTTCTTTTCCACAGGCAGAGCTTCTGCACCCATCTTTAAGCTATGGTGCTCAGGTCAGCACCACTAGTAGCTCAGTACACTCTCTTGTTACTCATCCTTAACTAATCTTTACTAGGTTACTTGGATGGGTATGGACACAATATTTAGTCATAATAGGGTTCACATGTTTTGCATCTGAAACACCAAAATTCCTGTACAAGAGATATCATGGTTGTGTTTTTGTTTCCTTGCAACCTTGAGCTTGGATTTACAAAGGATGGAAGTTGAATGGGCTTTTTTTTTTTTTTGTATAGATTGGTAATAGATTGTAACATATAGCATGAAATTCGGAGTGATCATCTCCGGAGTTTTGTATGCAGTTGTAGTTTATGTTTTGTGAATGATTCACACCCTTTTATTTCCCAATAGGTTTAAATCATAACTCTCCAAACTTTTATCTAAATAATAAGATGACACAAGCTTTATGGGATGGATGAGAAAGAACTGGACAATTATGTTTTAAGTACTTTAAAAGCATGACACCCATCTATTGACATTTTAGATGTACTTTGACTACATTCATTCTTAGGTCAACTATTTAGTTACATGTCACCATGAAATATGCTAACAATAAAAATCTTATCTTATTAGATGAGATTAATTACATGAATCATACAATGCCATTAGTCTTAATTAAAGACCAAATTTTTAAAGACTATTTCTCTCTAAATATAAGACTCTTTTAATTAATTCATATTCTTTAAGAAAGTTGGTTAATTTAGTTAATAACATTAAATTTATTTGCTATTTATATTACTTTCCAAAATTACCCTTAAATTATTGGAACTCATCATCTTTCTCTTTCTACTTAATTAGTTTTTACCTGATTAATTAATGTGTGTTAATTTTCTTTTTTCAATTTTTATAACAGAGAGAATACATTTATCTTTTCAATCCATAACATTGTAAAGTAATTCAGGCAAAATACAACTTAAAAAGAGTCTTATAAAAAAAGTGTTATATTTAGGGATGGAAATTGAAAAGTGTTATATTATAACGATATTTTCAGTAGTCATGGTCTTCCTTTAGTATTTTCAATATACTTTTCTCACTAATAGTTCCGGCAATGAACTTTACATGTATTCAAATTATCATAGTCATGATCAATTTTCTGTCATCTTTTCCTCCTTTAGTGTCATCATCATCTCCTTATATACAATCATTCTATATCTTATCTCAAGTAAAATATAATATTCAGTAAAAAGAAATTATGGGTCTCGAGTCTAGGTTGAAAATATTTGATGGAGGTATATCAGAGGGTTCTGTCCAAACTTATTTTTGATACACTGGTTTAACATGTCTATACGTTTTTATGTTAGAAGATATTCTTCTAATATGCCCCCATCATAAAAATATTAGAAGATATTCTACCTAATATGCATTTTTAAGTAAACTTAGCTTAAAATTTGGACTGTGTTGGCTCATATTGGTGGTAAAGATTGAATTATTTATCACTTTTTCAGACATTAAATTACACAAGAGGTTATATTTCCATGGCCAAACGCAATATAACGAAATAAGGTAGAATGAATTTTTATGATGGGGGCAGAAAAAGGACAAAAACCAGTTTTATATCCTCAAATTGGAGAGGAAGAAAGAGGTATATTGGAAGGCAAAGAGTGATATGCATTTGATCATGTTCTATTGTTCTATTTTCATTTTTATAACAAAATAAATCAAAATTTAAAATCCCAAGGACCTTTCAAATTTGGACATTGTCTTGGCTCATATTGGTGGTAAAGATTGAATTATTTATCACTTTTTTCAGACATTAAATTACCCAAGTGATCAATTCAACTCTCTTAAAAGGTGGTTATATTTTCATGCCAAAAGCAATGTAACAAAGTAAGGTACAATGATTTATTATTATGGGGCAGAAAAAGGAGAATAAAACAGTTTTTATATCCCCAAATTGGAGAAGAAAGAGAGGTATATTGGAAGGTAAAGAGTGATATGCATTTTATCATATTCAATTTCATTTCACCTTATTTAAAGTAATCAAAAAAATATTTCATTCCATTTATTACATTCCCCCTTCTTGTCCTTCTATAATGGACGTTTATTTTATAGAATCTTATTAAATTTTCAATAATATTATTCCTGAAAATATTAGATGAGAATGACATTTCTAGTATTTTAAAAAAATGTTTGATTAACTGATAAAATTTGTTGAAAATCTTTTTGATATTCTTGGGAATAATTAAAATGAGTTTGGTTCACATTAATATAAAAATAATATTTTAGTAATATAACATATTTTAACAGTTAATCAAACATATATATCTTTTAGAAGATTGAATATTAATGAATAAAATATTGAATCATTTTTGCATTTCTCCTCTCCATTCTTTAATAAATAAATAAATTAGTTATTGAATCATTATAATAACTATAAAGTTATAGAATAAAATAATTAATATATTTATTAAATCAATTATCACTTAAATTTTTTTTTCAATTCTTATACTTGTATTTTTCTTTTCAAGTTCCCTTTTTTTTAATAAAGTTTAAATTTTTAACAATAATAGTTGTAAAATGACAATTCCAACATGCTATTTAATATACAATTTCTTAACCTACTTAACACTTTCTTTTCTTTTGCAACCCACACTCATTAACAGAAAGAGAAACATTTGAGAGATTTTTTTTCCCTTTTAACCTTCATAATACGTTTTGTAACGACTCACTATCGTGATATGGAACTACCTCAAACAGAAAACTTAATTTAATTCCTTTAAAACTATTCGATTAAATTAATTACTAAAATACTTGTAAACTTTTTGTGTTTCAAAGACCAAAGTTAAAATCTAAGATATCAAGATAAAATACCATGTGATATATATGCACAACTGAAAATGTCACCTGTCCTATGATACTCCAACATAACATGAACTTATACAACATCAAAGCAATTTAAATCTCCTCAAAACACATAGAGACATGACAATCCTATGAAGATAAACTTCCTAGACCTTGATCCGATCAACACTATACATAACACTAAAAAAAGAAACAAGAAACAAAAATCACATCTTCACATCTAAGAGCGTTTATCCATGAAGTCTTCGAAAGACACAGGGCCACCTCCTAGCCATTTGTTCCCCACATACATTAGATATGAGATCATCATAGGCACAAACCACATATACAACAACGTAAGGGCAAGTTTACCCAAAACAAACATACTAAAAAGGGATAAAACTTAACAATTAAAGCATGATCCACTACCATCACATATATAACATAACATGTAGAAATCATACATAAAACATATGTCTTAGAATTCTCATAACAGGACATCTCATAATAATCATCCATTCATCAACCATTACATAAATGTTCAATCATCATACACCATCATCATCATCAATCTATCAATCATCAAACATCATAGTATTTCCATGACTCATCAAGTAACTTATCATTCTCAAGTAACAATTATCAATGAACATGTCTATCTATCATGTTATGTCATGCTGACTCTTTACTCCTAGAAGATTTCACCTCTCGAGCGATTAATCCAAACATATTCCTTAACATAGTCGCACTTTAAGATTTGACCATTCAAGTAGACTCGACTTAACCCTACGAAGGAAATGCGATTTTATCGAAAATGGATGAGTGTGGGGTAGTGATTTATCTCAGTAAGGCTTACAAAGACCTTAACCTATCTAGGGATTCGCCCACTCATCCATTCTATAGGCCCATTTAGCATTAGCTATCACGACAACTTCTAATACTAGGTTGAGAGCCTTCTTAGCACCCCCTACATACGTCCCTACTCACATGCAATGTCATTCATCGATGCATGCATGTTATGATCATTCAAATCAATATTATACGTCATCACAAAGTCATTCATCAATCTCAACACTCTAAGAACTTATAATATCATAGATTCACCATTAATACATTCATTATACTCATGAACCCACATATAGCTCAATATGCATAACAAGACATTCTAACATCTTGAATTCTTGCGAACAACTCACCAAAAAATCATATCAATTTGAGTCTCATGATTTCAACATAAAGTCAACTCAAATCATAAAACAACATCATCTCAACCACATCTCATATCATCATCAATTCATTAAGATCTCAAAACAAAAAATTTACACAAGGAAAACGAACATAAATCACATCCACATCAAGAAATGATTTTTTGGATTCAAAATTGGTCATTGGATGCAAAATTGGTTACTAGATGCAAGACTGATCATTGGACGCGAGACTTGTCATTGGATGTGAATTTTGCATAATTTCAAAATTTTGTAGAATTGCCTTTCATGGCTTCCAAATCATCCTAAAACAAACCCAAAACAATTTCTATCAATTCCATTGCATAAACAACATCAAAAATTTTTACAAATAAGAAATTTTCATCAATATTCATCAAATGATTAAAAATCTCAATTTCAAAACTAAAAAGCTCAAACTTCCACTTTAAACAACATGATTCATTTTCAAGCAACCTTGAAACCAATCCACAACAACCTAAGCATAGAAGAAGGATAAAGCTTTGCCTACCTATTCAAACTTAAAAGATGACTTTGTGAAGAGGAAGAAGAAAAGAACGAAACTTTGGGTCAAAGATGAAAGTTTTCTCCCACTTACACAGTAGTTCCACACCATCCATACTGTCCAAACCCCAAAATCAATAGAAATCACATCAAAACCATGAAAATGAACACTTTTATAAACTCCTAAAAGTGCTCATGGAGGGAAAACTAAAATAGAAGACAAAAGGGGAAGGAGAAAAACTCCTTACCACTAAACTAGCCTCGAAACTCGAAAAGAGCCCTGCTATAAGGTCCCTTGAGTCAAGGAAATTCAAGGTCTCACACTCTCTAATGGTGAGTTGTCTTGAAGAGGAAGAAGAAAGTGAAACGATAGAGTTTGTATTTCGGTTCAGATTTACAAAGGATTTGTGAGGAGTTTATGACTCTTTCACTTCTTTCTCTTTATACCTCACATCTCACTAAACTCACTCACCCCTCTCTCTTGACCCAAGGCCAATCCACTTAGGTCCAAACACTTTAAAACTCATCATAACATACATACAACATGAACTATACATAATATAGACATATATATAACAACCCAACATCTCATAACTAATTAATTAATTATCGACATTTAAATTAAATTTAATTGCTCTTGCAATCTAATTAAAACACTTAATTAAGCATTATAGAAATTACAGTGTTACACATTCTTTTTATTTTATCAAATAAAGAGAAACATCGTGAAAAATCGAAACGTGAAGCATGAATTATTCTCTGTAAGTAAGTAAAGACGTTACTTTTCTTTTTTGATGCTTAACCCTACGAAATCATAAAAAACTTCACTTGCCAACCATGCGTTTAAGAACCTACTTCAAATAAACTCACTATATTTGTTGCAACTAGTGTACTGTATGATAATAACTATTGAGATTACAAGATATTGCAAGAGATGGTGATATCAAATTTCATAAATTGAAAGAATTAAACAAGATTAACGACAATGGTAAACCCATATGACGCCCATAAATGCAACCTCGGAACCCCTTTGTGGGACCTTCAATTTGGGGGAATTAGACACACTATGACAAGGAAACCCAAAAATGCCCTTAATTGCAACATATAAACCTTATTGTGCCTTCAGTTTGGGGGAGTTATAGGTACCATGAAAATTGTTAACTCGTTGGCAAGTGCACCAATTTTGTCGCAAGTAGTAAAATTTACTCAGAAGTTCGAGTGTCGAATCCACGGTACTTTGTTTGTACTTGAGTTGATGTATACCCAATTTGTAAGCAAGAGATAAGGAGTTATAATGGAAAGAATAAAAAAAGACTTAGAAAATAAAGGACAAGAAAAATAAACAGGATTAAATGCAAATGATAACTTCAGAATTTAAATATGTTGGAGCCTAACATGCCTAACTACCCTTGATGCAATGTTAATGTATTTCTTTATTTAATGTTCTTCAAATTTCCTCCCACATCTACTAAGATACTCAACCCTGATCCCTCACGACGAAGAGCCTAATTTATCGATTCTCTCTCCCAAATCCCTTTGCAGAGATAAATCAATAAATTATATGAAGTTTGGAGATGTATGTATAGGCAAAACAAGATCACTCTATCCTTAGCAATGATTTATTTAGATGCTCTTTCCCAATTTTGTAGAAATTACCATTTCTCAATGCCTAATCCCTAAACAAATACATGGATGATCAAACCATAATATACAATGAAGAGTAGAAAAGAGACAATAGAAACAAAAATTGCATTTAATAGATAGTAAAAGAAATTACATTACAAGGGTGTTGGCCGCTAGGCTCCCAATAGAGGGATTTAGCCTCTCATTGCCATGGGAGGCTTTACACTTTAGGGGCTAATGTGGATGGAAGAAGAAGATGGATAGATAGAGGAAGAGAATGGGAGAATGGTTATAGAAAGAGAGTTTCCCCTATTAGAGATGTTTAGGCTTTGGATGTACTCATTAGAAAGCTCTGAGTCTCAGTGTGTCTTTCTCCTTTGTTTCCTACACTTTTTATAGGCCTAAGGTAGCTTAAAATTTACGTGACCTTGCATTAAGCGTGCCCTTATGGGATTTTGCGCTAAGCGTGCCTTTGGACTTCTTCGTGGGCCTTCTTCGCGCTAAGCTTAAGCTTGGCCGCTAAGCGAGGATGTGCGTTGAGCCTACTTGTGCGCTATGCGAGTTGTCCTCATTTTTAATTTTTTCTTCAAGTTTTTGCATCAATTTTCCTTCAAAGCATTTGTAATTTTTTTCTTTTGAATCCTGTTGGTTAAAACTTAACATGATATTAAATTCCTCATTATTTCATTAAAAGAAATATTAAAGTAAAGAAATTCTAATTATTCTTAGTCAAAATTGACTATCAATGAAATCCAAATTTCGTAGTTATCAATAATGAAACCAAAAAGATAACTTCCATCCCTATCGTAAGCCTTTGTTCTGTGGGAAGATATACACTCTTTCATACTTAAGTGAAGGTTAATTTTAGATTTCTTGAAAGTTGTTGATGAACTTTTCTGTAATTGGACTTTAAACGTTAAGATTGACTTAACACTGTTATATTAGGGGTGCCGAAGAAATATCTTCAAATGAAGGGAGTTTAAGTGTAATTAGAACAAACTATAAAAGTTGTTGATACAATTTGCTATTTTTAACTTGTCATTTTAGTCTACTCAAGTGATTTTAAATTGGAACTTGATTATAATAAATATTTCAAAACTTAGTTAAAATAAAAAAATGATAATAATTATAATTAATTACTAATATAATTTTTAAGAAAAAATTTATATACTTTTTGAATAATATTTAATATTTATCCATGCATGACACGAGCCAATATATTTTAGTAATTGTACCAAACAAAATAAGGGGAGATACTAAAGCAAATCAAGGAAAATCAAACAAATGGACTTTTGTCCCTACCCAATCAACCAAACAAATTATCATCCAAATATTGAACCAAAATCCCATTTATCTTATCATAATTCCTAAAAAACTCGTGGGTAAATCTTTTTTAAACAGTGCATCCAAAATAATCTTAATTAAGCATAAAATCCTAATAAAATACTCTTATGAAAAATAAAATCTTGAAAAAGGAAAAGATTTTTCATTAAGAATAAAATCTCCCATGATAAAAAAAAGAAGATATGAATATCCTTAATAACATAATTGTAACGGTAACAACTCAATTCAAATGATCCTAATCTATTGTGCACAATTTTTGCATCGCCAAAAGGTGAATGCCTTGAAAATTAAGCTATCGCATTGTCTTCTCTGTGTTTTCCAAAGGTCCCTCTAAACCCTTGCTGATTGTGAGACCCATCTCTTACACCATTCAGAGGAAAGATTTGATCAGCTACTGATGGAATACGGATATTGCACTTTTGTTGCTCCTCAGCCTATTCAAAGAAAGCGCAAACTTTACGTATTCGTGATTTCCCAGAAGGATGTGGTCGTTTTGCCATAAGGATTGATGATCCCAAGTCCAATCAATCCAAAATACTCCTCCAATGTGTCAAAGCGGGTTACCTAACTTAGAGCTCGAGAATTACTAAATATAGGACTATTGGAATAAATTCCATTTTTAAAAAAGAAGATTTTTTTTTTGGGAAAAATGAAAAAAAAATCTTCTTTTTTAGTTGAATGTCAAGGAGTTAAATAATTTAAGATAAAATACCAAATTAAAGTTGATTAATTTTTTTTATTCCTAAGAAGCGCATATTTTACCAGAATCTTCTTCTATAATGACATGAAACAATAATATCATTGAAGTAGATACACTAATTACTTTAGATATAAGAAGTCGAGTAAGGGGATTGGCCAGGTTGTCTGTGATGGTTCATGTGCTCGTTTGAAGATGGCTAAAACTAGAAGCAATTTCCTAAATGAAGAATTGTTCAATTTGTTACACTTTCTTGACGATATGCTTATCCACAACATAACATGTATGTAGATTGCAAGCCATCGAAAATGATACCGATGCAACAGAAGTGGGTACTAATGTTAAAGTTGATCCTGAAGAGAATGTTTCAACAAAAATATGTTAGAAATGTTATAAATCATTGGTGATTACAATAGCATATGGAATTTTTCCTCTTTTGTCAATGTTTTCCTTGACTATGTCTATCATCCGCTTTAACACTTCACTATTTTAATCTCTAGTTCTTTTCATTGGTGTTATCTATTTTCTTTCTTTCTCATCTCACACTTTTTCAATGAGTTTTATGTATCTAAAATAGTGTCACACAATTTTTTTTTTCCAATAATTATGAATAAAAAAATATTTTTCCAATAATTAATTTTACCCAAAGAAAGATAATGAATACTTAGGCCATAATTGGGTATTGATGTTACATAGCAATGGTTACCAAAAAAAAATGTTACACATTCTTTGTTTTTTCTTTGTTTCTTCTTATCAATACTCGTCAAAATTTTAGAATTGAACGAATCAATGGATTGACTTTGCTGAATCAGCATTCAATTGAGGCTTAGTAGTATAGTAATTTGCAGATTGCCATGTAAGACATGAATCTAATTTTTAGCAAACATAAGGGAATTGTATTGTATTCATATCCCATGTAATTTTAGACGGAAATTAGAGTATACGAACTTCCCATTATTCTCGTTCCTTTAACAATAACCAATAACAGATTGACATCGATAGCAAACAAATTAATGGAATAATTAGTACAAGTACTTAATTATTATTTGTCACAAAGATATGCAATCGGGATAAAGAGAGCGTAAAAAGCTCATAAGAATGATCAACAGAGGCGTGAAGTTATTATTGCAGAAAATGAAGTATATATACAATGTCAACTAAGGGAATAATAGAAAATACAGCTCAACAAAACAGAAAGTATAACAGAAAAACTAATTACTGTTAAGAGCCCCCCTCAAGCTGGGAATTGATATTGAGCATTCCTAGCTTGGAACGAAATCCATGAAAAATAGTAGGAGTCATGACTTTTGTATAGATATCTGCAAGTTGGAGAGAAGAAGCAACAAGTAAAAGCTTGAGAAAACCAGCATACACCTTGTCACGAACGATATGGCAATCGATTTCAATATGCTTTGTTCGTTCGTGGAAAACTTGGTTAGATGCAATTTGCAAAGCCGACTGATTATTGCAATATAAAAGAGCAAGACGAACAAAAGGAACGCCCAGGTCCTCCAAAAGATAAGTAATCCATTGGAGTTCACAAGTCGTAGATGCTAAAGCCCTATATTCTGCTTCAGAAGAGCTCCTAGAAACTGTAGTATGTTTCTTGGAACGCCAAGAAATCAAAGAGGAACCAAGATAGACGGAAAAACTAGTGATGGATCGGCGAGAATCAACACAGCTAGCCTAATCGGAATCACTAAAAGCTTTGATTTATAAAGAGCTATCAGCTGACCAGAAAACACCTAAACCTGGAGTGCCTTTCAAATATCGAAGAACGCAAAAAGCTGCTTAATGATGAGCTGTAGTAGGACTTGAAACAAATTGACGTGTTGAACCACAAAGGCAACACTACTACAGCAAACGCATTTTACATCGGTTAAATTAACCATTCTACATAGATTATGGACCGATGTTGTAGAAGACGACGTAAAAAGGGGGTTGATGTTCTACGACGATCACAAAGACCGATATAGAATGACGTTAATTCTACAACGGTCGCTTGGTTGGACCGATGTAGATCGGTTTCTATTCTACTACGGTCCCTTGACATGGACCGATGTAGAATTTCATAATTTAACATCGGTTGTCTAATTATCCGATGTAGAATGTCAGTCATTCTACATCGGTTTTCCAGCTAACTGATGTAGTATATTCATAATTCAACATTGATCATCCTAATAACCGATGTTGAATCATTATTTTTTTTCGTATTTCTTCATCAACGACAATAAAAATATTATACCTGTAGTCCCAAAACTAACAACTGTATCTTAGACATTCAAAAAGTCTAGAAATAAAAAAGGGAAGTACTTATTATAAAAAAAATACAATCACACCATTATTCTTGCACTTCTATTCAAATTTAAAATGGAAAGAAGAAACATCAATAAACATAGAAATGAATTAATGAAGTTCTTGTGTGTACCACACTGGTGTGACTTTTCCAATTGAAGTATCATGGAATCCAAGTCCAAGTATGCCATCAAATGGAAGTGCTGCAAGTGCCAAAGATCCTTCCCTTGTAATCTCTGCAAATTCCTTGAGGATGGGAAGCAACAAGCTAACAGTGAAACCAAAGAAGCATATAAAATTCAATCACAATTCTGACTGAAAAATAATAGAGGGCAAAATAGACACTTGATCTTTGATGATGATATCCCCAACATGTACATTATCTTGGCTGAAGAATCCAAAAATTGATCCTTGGCCATAAGGGATTTTGCAATGTATTCCTGCATATTTTCCCAAACTCAACTTTATGTACATTGAAACAAATAAGCACAAATGGCAAAGCTAACCAGAAAGAAACAAAAAGATAGAATCTTCAAGACACTGATTAGTTTTAGAAACTCTCTCTCACTTGCTTTGGACTTTTTGTTGGACCAGTGATGTCCATGCCATGGCTTCCTGCATAGTATAGTTCTGCCAATTTTACAAAATTATATACTTGAAAAAAATAAATCAAAAAGAACTCCAATTAAATCTCTCAAGAGAAGAAAAATAAAAAATCATTTAATCACTTCCATGTCACTTTTTGTACTTATTTTTCTTTGAAGAAAATGTACCTTGTCTCTGCACCTTCCGGTCACGATTGCTGTGGGTCTATTTCATCTACTACAAATGAGAGAAATTGAGGTGAAAAAGAAGTTAAGACTTAAAACAATGAACTCCTTTGAATTGGAGTGAGAGAAAAAAAAAAGAGTACCTTTTAAGAGGTATCCGGGTGAAGAAGCAGTGCTAGAAATTATTTTGTGTCTTCTCTAAAGCTTCTCATGTTATAGTTTGACTTTTTTTTTTTAATATTTGGTTAGCCTATACTATATATATATATATATATATATATGGCTTTAGAGTTAATAACAAAAGGAAGATTTATAAAGCTTCTCATGTTTATCTTCGTTTATCTTAGATAAAAATAATTAAAAAAAAAAGTGCATCATTGAACCCAAAGGAAGATTTATAAAACCAAAATTCAAAACGGTGGTGGCAGCATTATCGTGATTTACTTTCCTATTTCCAACTATGTTTTTGCTATGATTGTGTCAACAACTTTTTGGCAATAATTAGTTAGTAACTTCTTTTATTTTCTTCCATCATCTTCGCTTTATAATGTTCGGTAAAAATTAATGTTCAAGTAAACTTTAGAATTTGCATAGTTTTTAAAAATAAATTGAAATTTATTTTTAATAACTTTTACTATCAAATTTATGGTATATTAGTACTTAAATTTCCATGATCAATTTTTTTTATCTAAGTCCATTCTTAATGCAGATATGTATTTAATTTAATTAAAAGCAAGGTGTAGTGTTATGTTATATGCAGATTTGCATCTACCTTTGTGTGCCTAATAATAATTCATTAACAATTTTCATGCTGATTTTACATAGGTTTTTTTATTAATTTATTAAAAAAAATTATATTTATGATTTTAAAACATCAAATATATTTTTTTAACTTGTTATTGAACATTTTTAATAAAACAACAAGAATAATTTATTTAGTATTGTAATTGTATTAAAACTATTTATTACACTTTCATATATTTTACATAAGGAATGGTTTCTTTTTTTGTCACTTGCGAGTTTCAAATAATTGTTTCCAAGACAAGATTCAAATACTTAAATTTGATACCGAAGTTAACATTTTCTTATAATTATAATAAAAATCGCTATTAATTGTGCAAAAATTCTAAACCTAACAGTGTGACGCTTCCAAAGTAACTAAATCTAACTTTAAGGAGATTTTCCTTCCGGTGTTATTTTAAGAAACTCTGTGATTTCCTCCTAACATTGTTTCCCTGGTCTCTTCCATTGGGATCAATATATTGAAAATTGGACAATGTCCGTTGATGTGACATTGACAATATTATCAAGTTGCATTCTAATTTTTAGATCATTTCAATAATATTAGGAACTAGCATGATAAATACTTAACAGTTTTTGGATGCATGTGCAATATCCACAAGAAGTGTAATTTGTGATACAAGCAAAGTAGGAGAAAATTAAAAGTAACATACTTCTACAAACATTTTAGCAGAATTTAAGGAGTTAGAATAAAAGATACCTCTTGTTGGTATTGCTGACTCCAGGGAGGCTTCGCAGTGGCCATCTCAATCACAGTACAACCCACACTTCATATGTCAACAGAGCTGAAAAAGCATAAATATATGAAAACATCTTTATTATATGAATCTCCCAATATAATTTCAAAGGTAGAACCCTTGACCTTGAATTCATACATGTCATTCATCTAAAACATAACAATCTCTACTAGAGAATGCATCTAAGATGCAAGCAACAATCACTCTGCTTCAAATTGCTTAGGACCTGAAACTTTATAAGCATAGTTAACGTATGTGTCTTGCTGAAAATTCCAGCCACTAACTTCTTCGATATACCAAGCAAAGATTTATATTTTCTAATAGAAACCACCATTGTATAATTTAGGCAGGCAGTTCTAACACAACTCTAGATATACAAAGCTTTTTCTTAGAATGGTCAACACCTGGAATCATAATCAGACAATCAAAAGTATGATACCAAGTGATATTTGTCTAGAGGAAACTTCTAGTTTTTAATCATGTCAATGAATATTAGAAACAGAGCAGCATATTATAAAATATGTCTACAGTAGAGGGTCAATGTCCTTACAAGCTATGCCCAGTCTAGAGAATAACTTCTGGAGCCATCCAATATGGAGTACCCTTCATGGACTTGGCACCATAAATGGTTGCCTAGATTAAAAGGAAAAGGCACTGCTTAAACAAATATGCAAACAGAAGAGCCCTTACAAAGGTAAAGCGACATACACAATAGTAGAGCTACATATAAGACTGAGATTATCAGCTCAACAACTTGTTTGGATGCCCCAAAGTCTGCAAGTTTTATGCATCCTTTATTATCTACAAGAATATTGGCCCCTGAAATTAATTAAAACTTGAACATCAGCCGCCAGAAAAGAACAAGATAACATGCATACCAACGAAATAAAAATCCACCTTAATGTCTCTGTGCATGATTCCATTTTTGTGCAAGTACTCGAGTACAAGTAGTAGCTGCTTTGTGTAGGTTCTTATTACCTGTTGAATGAATTAGTGAAAGACTGAAAATGATTTGGCATATGAAATCACCAAAGTATAGTGGCTCAGTAACTAAAACTTACAGCCTCAGGGAATGCCCCAAACTTCCCCAAACTTAATAGCCCAAAATCTGAATCATGCCATGTTTCAAAAAAATAAACAAAGCATTTACATAATTATGTGAAAAGGAATCTGTTTTCTCATCACTCAAAGACAATCCCTAGTTTGAAGCATAAATTAAAGATTTACTTCCCCACTTCAAGTCTTGCAGTAACCTTGAATTTGATATTTCAGATGAAAAAAACATATAACAAAGCAATTGCAATGCCTTTAGCTAAAAATAAGTTGCAACAACTAACAGTAAAAGGCACAATCAAACATATATAAGTTACAACAATCCTGTTAATTATTTAGAACTGTATAGACAACTAACGAACATGTATAATTTATAAGTTACAACAATTGACTGGCATCAAAGTGCTTCAGTAGATGCAATCAGAAGCAGTTGCAAATAGAATTTAATCAAACAACGAACCTGTGCCTTCTCCTTCGTAGCATTACTTGCCGCAATCAAGACCTAAAAACATATACAAGAAAACGAAATCAATTTAAGCAACAAAGCTAAAATCCCAGTCAAGTCAAATAAAAGCGAACCGAAATGACAAACTATAATAAAAGGAGACTACAACAAAGTCAATTCTGAAGAATCATGCGGTTGAGATCGGATGCGTAGCGGCTCACAGATTCGACCTGGGGGAGATGCGCGAGGGTATGAACACGTGGCATATTGTGGAAGCGGAGGAAGAACCAGAGTCCCTGCTGCTGCGACGATGGAGGTGTCGCCCCCACCGCTAGGCTTCCGAGAGGTCGAGAGTAAAGCTAAAAAAAAAAAGGAAGATGAAGAAAGAAAGAAACAAACTGGTTAAACCTTACCTTTGTTAAAAGGGAAAAAAGGCGAATAAAGAAGAAGTGAAGGTATGACCGAAGGGCACCTTACCTGAGAGTGTGAAGGGGGTTTGTGGAAGGTCACAACGGAGATTTGCGGAGATGAAAAGGTAGGGTGAAGGCGAGAGTGAGACGTGCGGAGATGAAAAGGCATGCACGTATGATCGAGTTCCAAAGACTGAAAAACATAAATTAATAAAATAATTATAAATGAGACAAAGGCGATTTCTTAAGAAACCGTAGTAATTGGCTTACAAACAAAGGCGATTTTATAAAACCGTCGTTAATGCTTTATAAAAGTTTGTTAGTAATTTCAAAAATGCCACCGCAGGCTTTATTACGTCGTTTCTTTTATAACTGACTTAGATTCAACGATGTTGAACAAACATTTTTGTAGTAGTGCAATATCAGGACATGTGGTAGTCAGATATATGAGCTGGCCAAGTAGTTGTTGATAAATCAAGGGACCATTAGAGTAGAAACGGGACGTGATGCAAGCATGCCAGTGTCAGAAAGAAGATCAAGAACATATTTACGTTGACACAAGTGAATGCTTGATGTAGAACGAGCCACCTCAAGACCAATAAAAAATTTCAGATCACCCAAATTCTTTATCTTAAAAGTATTATCCAGAAGAGTTGTAATACGAGAAATCTCATGAAGATCATTACCAGCAAGAACAATGTCATCAACGTATACGAAAAGAGCAGTGACATTATTCGTTGAAAACTTGAGGAAAAGAGTGATCAAAAGCTGATTGCTTATACCCAAGAGATGTAAGGAAAGAAGAAAGCTTAGCATACCATTGACGGCTAGCTTGCTTAAGGCCATAAAGAGAATGCTATAAACGACAAACCTGGCCAGGTTTGGAAACATGTAGACCAAGAGGTGGCTGTATATAAACTTCTTCAAGAAGCTCACCATGCAAGAAGGCATTGTTGACATCAAGTTGCTTAAGGTGCCATTTATGAATGGCAGCAAGAGCAAGAAGCAGCCGAACAATAGTTAACTTAGCAACGAGAGAGAATGTATCAAGAAAATCGACACCCTCCAGTTGAGTATAATCCTTCGCAACTAATCGAGCTTTGTAAAGCTCAATAGAACCATCAGCATTGTATTTAATCTTGCAAACCCAGTGACAACCGATTGCAGTTTTATCAGAAGGAAGATCCGTAAGAAACCAAGTATGATTCGTTTCAAGTGCAGTAATCTCATCTTGCATAGCTTTAAGCCAACAATCAAACTTGGACGCCTCAACATAAGACTTAGGTTCAATAGAAGAAGAAATAGAGAATATGAAATTTTTAAAAGAAAAAGAAAGACGATCATAAGAAAGAAAATTATGAAGAGGATATCTGTTAGATCAGCAAGTTAACCAACCCTAGAATCAAGGAATGCCATACATATCTCAGTTTGTTATCAATTTCAATTATGTTTGCTTTGAATTGTAGATAACATATCTGGTTGTTATTATACCAGGTTGTTACGAATCTAAACAGTTTTATCTCATTCATGTGATCCTTATGTATAAATACACTTCCAAAGCAATAGAAAATGTGTGTCAATATTATTTCAATTCTCTACATGGTATCATACTTTTCTTAGCTTAACAGCACCTCGATCCTCCCTCGAATCAGCCGCCATGGCCACCACTAACCCCACCTCTTCCAAATCATCCCTCCTCCTTAATGCTTCCATCACTTTCAAATTGTCTCGTGCTAATTACCGGGCTTGGAAATGTCAAGTCACCACCCTCCTCTCTGGTATCCAAGTCATGGGCCACATTGACGGAACTATATCGTCTCAATCACCCACTATTATCCAAGATGGATCTTCTACTCCCAATCCTCAATACACCAATTGGTTCACTATTGATCAATTGATCATTAATCTCCTTCTCTCAGCCATGACAGAGGCAAACAATCTCTCTTTTGCCTCGTATGATACGGCTCGATCTCTATGGGTCGCAATTGAAGCACAATATGCAAACACGTCTCGTTCCCACGTTATGTCCATCAAGAACCAACTGCAGTGTTGCACAAAGGGAGACAAATCAATAACCGATTACTTGTTCTCAGTTAAAAGCCTTGCTGATGAACTTGCTGTGATTGATAAATCTCTGTCTGATGATGATGTTACTCTTTATGTTCTCAATGGACTTGGCGCTGAATACCGTGACATCGCTGCTTCCATTCGTACACGTGAACATCCTTTCACCTTTGAGGAACTTCATAGTCATTTACTTGCTCATGATGACTACATTCGTCGTGAAGAGGCTCAGATTAACGTTCAGGTACCCACTACTAATTTTGCCCAACATCAGCGCAATTCAAAACAAGCTGGTCTTTTACCATTGCCATCCGATGGCCGTGGTCATGTCTCCTCTAAACCATCCCAAAACATGCATCCTTCTCTTCTCACGGATAGAGTTATCATCCACGCAAGACTCGTGGCTTTAATTCCCGTGGTAATAGACCTCCACCACGATGCCAGTACTGCTCCTTCCTCGGTCATATTGCCAAATATTGCCCCCAACTTCTGCAACGCAACAACACACCAGTTGTGAATTATGCCTCCACTCCTAATGCAGCGACACCTAGTTGGGTGTTTGACACAGGTGCCAGTAATCATGTGACAACCAATCTCAACAATATGCATCTTTACTCCGAGTATAATGGACTGGAAGAAGTTCAAATTGGTGATGGTACAGGTTTGAAAATCTCACATGTTGGTTCCACTACACTTCCCACACCCACTACTATGTTTAATCTTCGTGATGTTCTTTCTGTCCCACATGCTAAACACAATCTCATTTCAGTTTCAAAATTTTGCAAATCTAACAAAGCTTACATTGAATTTCATCCTTCCTTTTTCTGTGTCAAGGACCAAGGAACGGGGGCGACATTGATGCACGGTCCAAGTAATGGTGATCTCTACACTTATCGTCTAGCCTCCCCACCATCTCCTATTGCCTTGTCAACCACATGCACTTCCTCCCCTCTTTGGCATTCTCGCTTTGGTCATCCATCATCAAGAGTTCTTGCTCAAGGAATGCCATACATATCTCAGTCTGCTATCAGTTTCAATTATGTTTGCTTTGAATTGTAGATAACATATCTGGTTGTTATTATACCAGGTCGTTACGAATCTAAATAGTTTTATCTCATTCATGTGATCCTTATGTATAAATACACTTCCAAAGCAATAGAAAATGTGTGTCATTATTGTTTCATTTCTCTACAATATCAAATACCTTCCAAGGAAGTGGTACTAGTTAATGTAAAAGCAGTATGAAAATCTTTAAGATAAGTGGGAGGATGACGAGTGCGAATAGGACGACTATGAATAGGTAGGTTGGAGGTAGGTGTAGAAGTGACAGAGGGGATAGCTGGAACAATTAGAGAAGGAGAGTTGGTAACAATAGGGTCAAAAGAAGTAGGATGCGTAGGTGAAAAAGAAGTAGAAGAAGGTAATGATGGGTCTGAGGACAATGTTTGGTGAGAATTTGATAAGTAAAGAAATTGATCCTCATATAATACCACATTACGAGATACAACTAGTTCACAAGTGTGCAAATTAAAAACTAAGTAACCCTTAGTATGGCTTTTAAAACCAAGAAAAATAGATGAATGAGCCCTAGAAGCAAGTTTAGTGCAGTGTGCAGTGATAGTACTAATATAACATAAACAACCAAACACACGAAGAAGATTGATATCATAAGGTTGAGAATAAAGCATTTCATATGGAGATTTATTATGCAAAAATGGTGTGGCAATGCAATTTATAAGAAGAGTAGCATGTAAAAGAGCAAAAGACCAAAAACATAAAGGAAAAGATGATTGAAACAACAATGCACGAGTAACATTGAGAAGATGCTGATGCTTTCTTTCAACGATGCAATTTTGTTGTGGAGTTTCAATGCAAGTGGTTTGATGAATGATTCCTTTTGAAGAAAAATATTGAGACATTGAGAATTCAATTCCATTATCAGTCCGGATAGTTTTAACTAATGTAGAAAACTGATTCTCAATTTCAGCAATGAAATTAGTTATGTGAGAGCGAGTTTCAACCTTAGAAACCATAAGAAAAACCCAACTATATCATGTGTTATCATCTACAATGGTTAAAAAATATCTATGTCCATTCATAGAAGTAGTAGAGCATGGTCCCCAAATATCCATATGTAAAAGTTCAAAAGGTTTAAAAGCATGGGAATGACTTAAAGGAAAAGGAAGTTTTCGTTGTTTAGCAAAATGACATGTGTTACATATAAAAGTACTATCACTGGACAGGCATGGATAACATTGCTTCATGATGCGCATACATTGATGAGAAGGATGACCCAAACGAAAGTGCCATAAATCAATTGGCAACTTATTACATTGAGGATGGACTATAACAGACTGTATAAAGTGGTTAACAACTGGTTGAAGAACAAGAGTGTAAAGACCATCATGAACATCAATTGTACCAATCTTCCTCGTGGTTTTCGAGTCCTGAATGACACATGAAGAATGAGAAAAAATTAGTTCACATTTAAGGGAGGAAGCTAATTTGGAAACAAAAATAAGATTGAAGTTGAAATTAGGAATGTAAAGAACATCAACAAGAAAAAGAGACTCAGAGAATTTTACTACACCAAAATGAGTGGTTGCAACTTGTTGACCATTTGGAAGTTTGACAACTATAGGACTAATTGAAATATAAGAAGAAAAATTATGTAATGAAGAAGAAACATGATCTGTGGCTCCTGAATCTAATATCCAAGGAACCAAAGAGTTTGTGGCAGAACAAATTAAAGAATTACCATATGTACCTACAGTAATAGAAGAGGACATTAAACCAATTTGATTGACACAAGAAGTAGAAGATGTTGAAGTGCCATTGTTTGGTTGTTGTATTAAAGACAAGGCTTGAAACTGTTGAGGATCATTCTCCATGACTCTACCATGACCTATCACGATGTTGTTTACAACATTGTTTTTGTTATTGTAGAATTTGTGTCTAGATGGAAATCCATGCTTTCTGTAACAAACTTCAACGGTATGGCCAGTCCTACCACAATGTGTACAAATTTTTCCACCACGATTAGTGATAGATTTTCCACTTTTATTGTCAGTGTTGGAAGAGAATCCATGTTTTCTATAGCAAACAACTTCAGTGTGACCTGCACGTCCATAATGAGTACAATAACTATTGTTCACAACATTAATCAATGTTTCCTTTGTATCATAAGTAACATTTCCAAGTAATTGATGTTCCTGCTGAGCTACATATGAAAAAATCTTAGAAATAGGAGGCAAAGGATCCATAAGTAAAACATGTGACCGAACATTGCTATACTGATAATTTAAACCACATAAAAATTGCATACCTCAGTCTTCTAATTTTTGTTGAGCTATAATAGAAGAAACCTTGCATGAGCACTTGATAGAGAAGATACAAATCGGATCTGGACAAAAATTCTCAAGTTCATCCTAAACAACCCTTAGTTTGGTGAAATATTCAATGACAATAAGTTTTCCTTGTTGCACTGAAGAAGCTTCAAATTGAAAATCAGAGACACGAAGAAGATCACCTTGTTGCGAGTGTCGAGACTTTAAATCCTTCCAAATTTCATCAGCACGATCCATCCATAAAATGCTATGACGAATAGAAATGAAGACTGAATGTACAAGCCAAGAAACCACCATATTGTTGCACGGTCGCCAAACATTGAACAAAGGATCAGAAGAAGAAGGTTGTGGTGCACTTCCATCAACAAATTCTACCTTGTTCTTAGCACTAAGAGCAGTTAACATTGAACGACTCCAAGAATCATAATTATTCGCATCAAGTAAAAGGAGACACAAGAGGAGTAGCAGGATTCTCACTCGGATGAAGGTAAAGATGGCTATGAATGCCATGTGCTTGATCTCCATCCCCATGATGATAGAAAGAAGAAGATAATAGAGTGCATAGCAAGCCCTTCAGACGACGTGCTTTGATACCATCACAAAGATATGTAATCGTGATAAAGAGAGCATAAAAAGCTTATAAGAATGATCAACAAAGGCGTGATGTTATTATTACAGAAAATGAAGTATATATACAATGTCAAATAAGGGAATAACAGAAAATACAACTCAACAAAACAAAAAATACAGTTCAACAAAACAGAAAGTATAACAGAAAAACTAATTACTGTTAAGAATTTGTATCAAAAGTGCATTTTTCTTTCTAATAACAAAGGTCATAAATATCTCCAGGCTTCCAATTAGGAGGGATGGTAGCTTTCCTCGGTAGCATCCAACGTGGAAAGCCATCACCACTAGTCACTTAAAATCCAAAGCGGATACCAGTTGGTGGGTTAGCAAAGTCAAACATTGCCCCATAAGCCCTGTGCAGGGCTCCCATTGTTCATGCTCTTTCTACACATTCAACAACCAAATTCAATTTAATTCCATTCATGTTTTAATCTAAAAAAATAAATAAAATATACTTAATTCAACCACTGGGAGGGAGACAAGTAATTAAACAGAAAAACACTCAAGTTTAAGGGTAAATGGAACACTTTCAAAAGTAAAAATACATAAAAGAATGTCAAATTAATCTTTGAATTTTATAATTTAATGTCAAATTAATCTTTTAACATTACATAAATGATCCACCAGAATTTAACAAGTGAATGTAATTATCACACATTTTTACAATTTTTTAAACTAATTCTGAATGTTTGTTTTTTGAACTAAATTGTCATCACGCTATACTTTGAGCAGTAAAACTATGAAATATGGACTTTGACACCGATAATTTGACACGACTAATGTCTAAAATATAAAACACAATAAAATTGCATAAAAAACAATTAACAATTCTAATGAAATAATACAAGTAAACATGTAACAAATTAAAATATTTAAATTAATAGTATATTCATCTTTTAAACGAATTTTTTATGTTTGTTCAACTGTATTATTTATGTAAGATGACGACTTAATACAATATAATTTTTAAATCAAACACTTAATAAAAAAATGTTAAAAATATCCAAGTGTCTTAATTTAAAAAAACATGTCTGATATAACAACACTTCAAACAAAAAGAGATATTTATATTTCCTAAAAGATAAGCAAATATTTACCTTAAAATTAAACTAACTAATCCACAATTAAAGCCAATATACATACCAAATATTGCAATAGTGCTATCCAATCATTTAGAAATTGTTAAGTTGAAAATTGTATTTACGAGCACAACATGGGCATACCTGCCAAAGCTGAAGTGAAGTTATGTCGCATATTCCATTTACGTTGAAAACGAGGGCAGCAAAGTAGCCAGGGTTTTTGCTGCTTTGCTGGACACGAAGTTTGATGCAACGGCCAGGGTAATTACAGGGAACCCTTGTGAATGCAATATCCACCAACCGCCCTACGTTTGAAAACTCCTTAGCATCTTCGATAAGAGTTTTCTTTTTAGAATTTCTTAAATGAATAAATTATTTCTTACGTTTTTTTATTGGAGTTAATTTACGTAAGAAGAATTTCTTAAAAATAAAATTTATATTTTCGATAAGTAATTATTTGTTAGAAATAAAAAATAATATTTATCTGACTCATAATAATATTATAATTAAATTATAATTAAATAAAAATAAAAGCACGAGTTGTTTTTTGAAGTTTATAGAATTTCTTATTATTAAAATAAGATTGTATATTTTTACAATAATACCACACAAAATAACTTAAGAATCTCCCTCAACAACTTTTCATTAGAGATGCTCATAGAAGCAGCTTCGTAGCGTGCCAATCCTGAGAATCCACGTTTGCTTATTATGAAGTCAGTCTGTTCTGTCCCCCTCGCCATAGTCTGTGGCCGCCACGTATACTCCTTCATCATTGCAGTATTGTGACATTTTGCACCATACCTATCTCATCATTTATATTTGATACATTAACAATGTACATATACTGGGCAATTCAAGTTTTTTCTTCTTCTATCATATAAAATTATAAATACTTTGTTTCAACGATGATGAAGCCTTGTGTTACTATGGATTATTATAAATATTTGTTTTCGAAAGGTGAATGCTAGTTATTAATAGAAAGAATTCGAACACACGTCTTCTTCGCCCCCTAGAAATGTTGATTACAGAAAAGAAAGGAAAGAAATTAAAATACCTGATAGCATGTACCACAGCCAGCTCCATTCCTCCATAGCCTAGATACAGTTGCAACACAGCCATTATTCATCTTCCTTCCATATTCTCCAAACCCACGAGCTCCCCCTGAAATATAATAGTACCATCATATTAATTAATTATGTTTACGTAATGATAAGGACTATCTCTGACAATGGGAAAGTTGTGTTTGTGCCTTTGATGATCGGTTGGTCATAGATTCAAATTCAGAAACAGTCTCTTTACAGATAAGATTGTCTCCAATGACCAACCATATAATGACACAACAGTAAAGTTGTGCCTTGATGAGGCAGGTTGTTCGTGAGTTCAAATTTAGAAATATTCTCTTTGCACATATAAGGATAAGATTGCCTCCAATGACCAACCATCTAATGCCACAGTATCTAGTTTCAAAATATAATGCCATATAATGTGCTTCCGTCCCCTTCCCAAAATTAGCAAGACACACAACCTAATTCCTAGTCTGCAAACAAATGCATGCTTGGTACGTACAAACAACTTATTTGTACAGGCACATGATATGGGCATGTAACTAGCAATGATCTATATATAGCTAGAAGAGGAAGAGGAAGCTTCCTTACTTGGGTTCGTAACATATTAATATTCCTTGCAGCTACACAGTGCAAGGAAAAGTTGTATGACGCAAACAAGGCCAAGTTGGTGCTTAAAACATAGTTCCATGCCTAAGTGACAAATTCACAGGCACAAAGAGGAGAAAAATATAGCAGGCAATAAAGAGTGACCAATGCGACAAGCTCAAGTATATGAAAATTGAGAGAAGGCTTTATGAGATAGGAAGCAAAGATATAATGCAGTCATATTTATAGCACAGCTTCAGCTTTTGATTCACATACCTGTGATCGATGCAATGATGGTATAGTACTATTTCCCTTGTTATTTCTGTAGTCGTTTTATGAGTTAAAAATTTGGGGTTCTGTGAACCGTTCACTGGTTTTGAATACAAAAATCTATGGATGAAAACACTTCTGGACAAGCACACAATTTCAGGACACCATTTTGCATTTGATGCATACTTTAGAAATTTGGGCATCTTTTATGTTTGAATTTTCTTTTCGTCATCTATTTTCTAACTTACTTTTTACTCTACGCGATATTGCACAATCTGTAAATCTCCCTCCACCCTTATGTCATTCTTGAGTCTGGTAAATTTTGTAAGCAATCTACCATGTGCGCTTAGAATGAGAGGATTATGCACAAAATATTGAGCTATGTTGACATATCTACAACATTTAGTTCTGGATAAGCACACAATTGTCAATCTTTTATATGATGAACATAAGTTTTCTTCATTGGGTAAAGAAAAACATAATTAGTCTTTAATCTATCAAATTAATATAACCAACAAATCAATATAAAGAGAAAACTTATAATTTCATTTGAATGCATCAAAATCATTTATCAATAAATTGTTGGTTTGAGTGGTCTTGGATCCCGTCTTTTTAAGTAAGATCTTAAATTGAGTCTAGTGAATAAAAAAAACACGATTGAAAGAAAAGACTCTACTGATCAATCAGATTTTTCGACAGAGATTAATCATTAACAAAATTGTAGATATTTTGTATTAATGCCATGATGATAAAAAATGTAATATATTCATTTATAACTTTTACAATGGTATTAACAAATTATAAAAGAAAAAAATTAAAAAGAAAAACAAACAATACTAAAATACTCTAAAAAGAGAAAATAAAATATTTGTGTAAACAAAATTACTGTTATTATTTTCACAAGGAAGATTATAATAGACAGATTTTAATCCTTGCGATTTTTTGTTCTTTTTAAATTTTTAACATTTTTTAGTCCATACCATCAATTAGTGCCAAAAAGACTAACAAAATATATAGAAAATATTGATTAAGATAATTAAGGTAATAAAGAATATTTTAAATGAATATAATTAGGTAAATTTTAGGTGTGTAATTATTTTTAATATATTAAGATCAATGATTTTATTGTTTTTACTTTTTAATAGTATTCTTACTTTCCATTCAATAATTTACTTTTAATATTGTACTCTTTTAATTTTTTTAGAATTTACTTAGGCATTTATAATTTACTTTTAATATATCACTTTTGATATTACTTTTACATTTCAATTCACTAATATTTTATTGATTGTAATACAATGTGTTTTTTTTAATATATCACAAACAATGATTTTGTCTTTAAAGACAAAAATTAATGAAATTATTAAATACTTGTACGTTTTATGTAATTACAAGAGACTACTAGAAACTCATGCAACAATTAATAACCAATATGCAAATATAAATTGCTAATGTTTCATTTCCTGTTATTTATATATACTTTTTCTTACTCATATACGGGAATTTTGACTTGAGAATTTTATTTCATTTTTTATAAAATTGTCACTTAAAAAGATTTCAAAAATTGGTTTACAAACTAATCGGAGAATTTCATGTTTTCTTACTCAAATTTTCTTTCACCTCAAGCCAAACTAATCCATTGCACATGGGTCTTTATTAATTAGATTTAAAACTTGTTATATTTATAATCAAAATTAGCCGACCCCACCTAGTGGGATAAGGCGTTGTTGTTGTATATTTATAATCAAAATTATTTTTTATGTATTTAAATAATTTGAGCTATAAACACAGTATGACCCATCATTTTTATTGAAAATGAAATAAATTAAAATACACTTCCCATTAACATTTTATTTACAAGGTATTCTTATCAAAATTTAGAGCTGATTGACTTCAGAGTCGATGTACATGGATTGCAGTCTATCTTGCTAAGACTTTGAAGTTATGCATGAAGTTTGCAAGGATCTCTCTTAATTTTTTTAAAACGCAAGTTTGCAACAAATAAATGACAAGAAATAAAAACTCAACAACTTGAGTGATCTAGTGTTTAATTGGAATACCATTTTCCCAAATCACCATCCACTAAAATGGGTGGTGCAATCCTCTCCTTAGGTCACATAGAAACATATGGTAATTAATTAGACTTTGGGAGTTGGAGGAGGAAGTAGTCATTTGGAACCTTCACTCATGTCTAGTGTTATGAAAGGGTTGACTTCCTATTCACTTAGTTGCTTCGTCATAGGAGCACACCCTTTAGGATCTGCACCAGGTCCCGTGTTTTGGTACTCTCCGAAAGATGCGGTTCCATAGATAGTCATATATTGTATTGATCAATATGACACCAAATCTAGTTTTAAAGTTTATAAAATAGAAAGATATATGACAATTATTATGTGTAATGCAACATAATTTTTCACATATATGCATTACTTTTCGGAGCTACACGTTTAGTATATAGTTATAGATGTAAGGATGTAAAATAATCACTGGTCATGAAGAGTTTAGTATATAGTTATAGATGTAAGGATGTAAAATAATCACTGGTCATGAAGAGTTAAATTAAAAAGTTACGTGTCATATTCTGGGTGATTGTTGTTATCCACCCTTCTTTATTAACAATAATGTTACTCATGATGTTGTAAGTAAATATTACTTTGAGATGTAACATCCATGTTCTATCCACAATATTAAAAATGGAGCCTTCTACGACACATGTTCAATGAAGGCTGTTTCAAAATTGTCGTCATTTTGAATGCGGTGACAGTTTTGTAAATACTATCCAAATTTTAAAAATGATTTTCGCGAAATCGTCTTTGAAATTTGGGCAATTTTTATTTGTGTCGGCCCTAGCTAGCTGTCTCACTCTTTTTTTTCTTCTTCCTCCTCTATTCTCTCGATTTCCACCCACCTCGTTCCCTTCTCCTGCACGCTCCTTTGAGGTCTCCTTGACACTTAACCTGCGTCGACGATGATGACGGCCATAACCACTATAAGATGAATGAGTACAAAATGGAAGAGCTTGACAACAAGAACGACTTTGACATCGAGTACAACCCCCTTGTCCCCGCTGGCGCCACTATCATCGTCGGTAATGAAAACATCGCCGTCATTGAGAGAAAGAGCTTCGTGTTCACACAGGGTTGGGACTTCGACCCCAACAACGATGTCTACCATTTTAGAGAGGTTCCTAACCCTAATAATACCACACTTTGAATCCATGCATACCTTTTCATTTTTTTTTTGTTCAACTTTTCATCGTTAAGCATTGATGGATTATTCACTCATGTGCTAATTCAAGATTTACATAGAAAAAAAATGTAATAGAAATTAGTTAGTGGACTTTTAAGTGTATTATTATTTTCATGGACTTTGTTTGAACAACTTCTTTCATTCTTGCATCTAAAATATGCAATTTCTTCATTTAGGTGGCTAGCTTCCCATTTGATGACCACAATTGCCCTTCCCATTTAGGCTGGAATGGCAAGGACAGGATTGATGATTTATAGTCTTCTAGTATTCTTAAAGGTGAAGAGTTTCTAAGCATTTTCTAACGTGCCTGGTATTTGCATTTTCTAATGTGCTTGGTACTTGTTCTGCTTGGTATTCTTAAAGGTGAAGAGTTTCTAAGCATTTTTCTAAGCATATATTTTATAGGTGCATGCTTAGGGGATTTCGGCTTCACAAATGCCCTTACTGAATTAGGTCCTCTATAACCGTCTCATATCATAGTGGTATGCTTGCCATTCTTGTACTAAAATTTCTCCTACTGCTTATAGTCCATGACCATTCTGTTAGTAGATTTATAATGTCATGTTATTGTTGTTCCTTTTCTTGATTAGGTTCTTGATATTTTCATTGTTTATTGTATTCTCTTTTTTCCTAGTCAATATTTTCATTGTCCTTATTTCTATTGTGGTGAATTTTATATAATGTTTAGCTATATGATATGCACCCAGATCTTTTAGTATCAACTGAGAAGGCATATCCTTGTTAGGATTTTCTTCCAAAGCCATTAGCTGAGTTTTAACTTGGATGTTTCTAGGGGAGAGTGATGAGTGAGAGAAAAGCAGGGAGAATGTCTACCTCTTTTGCTTGTTCTTTCTTGCTACAATATGAAAGAATTGTATGCTTTACTAGTTATTAGTAGTGATAATTGGATATATATTTTCTATATGATCTAGGTATAACTTCCGATTCAATTCTATTATAAATACATGAATTATACTATTAAATTCCTTTCTATAAATATGTTTGTATGATTGTAAACTTTATTATCCTATAATTTTGTTTGGGTTTGTTACACAGAAATTACAGGTTTGGTTAGAGGAAAAATAAAATAAATATTTAAAAAAAAAAACATCGATTTTCATTGAAAATTATCTTAGAATATCAAGATTTGATAGAAGCCATCAAATTTAAGATGGTGTTCAACGAAAACCGTCTTAAATTTGATAGATTCTAAGATGATTTTTGAATCGTCTTAGAATCCGTCAAATCTAAGACTATTGAAAAATTGGCGTGAAAAATGAATACTTTTTACGACGATTTTGAAATTGTCATCAAATGTTTTTAGAACTGATGCTGAAAGTCTTTATTCTAATAGTGCTAGTGTCAATCCCAATTTCACTAAAGTCATGATGTACAAATGAACAGTATCCTCTGTCTCACTTTTTTTTACTTGTGCCACTATAATTGTGATCACGGTGTCGCCAAGAGTTCTTAGTTCAGTGCTCATGAGCATCATAAAAAAATCCCCAATACTTATTAATATTACATTTAATGTATCGCAAAATTAATTAAAATATACAAACATTACAGTTCAAGAAAATTGATATGCTACAGATAGTCACTTCCTACTTCCAAAAATATAATGAACTATCTTTGAAAAAATGTTTATTCCTTTCGTTGCACACTAGGTCTTGGAATCCAAACAACTTGCAATTATAAAATGTTACTTTGTTACTGGAAATTCACAACGCAACTGCTTGAGCTCGTGCCCTTTTTACATAAGGTCTAGGCACTGCATTCTATACCTTCAAATCCACGAACGACAAACACAAATAGTGATAAGAAAAATGTGAACCCAAAAGATATTTGGATCTTTTGATTGAAGGAATTTTTAAGAAAAACATATTAGCATATATATATATATATATATATATATTTGTATACATAACTATTAACATATATATTTTTATAAAATTTTAAAAAAATATAAAAATACATTAAAATTATAATAATATAACAAATTTAAACTTAATGTAACTAATACACAACTTATTATAATAGTATACAAACACTAACAATCAATGATAGCTATAAAGATAGAATATAGAGACAGATCATTTTATGTGATAGGCAATAATAGAGACAGAGCTTAGTAACTAGAGATGTAACAAAAAAATATGTATTTCAATTACCACATCTAGAGACGGAAATATTTGTCATTATTTTTTTGGTTCAATGTCCATCTTTGTTTTATACTAAAAAGATGAAGCACAAATCTTGGCCCTAGAAACAAAGAGTGTGATATAAAAAGATGAATTTATATGATCCCATTATTGAAGCAAACAAAATAATATGCAAGCTAAAGCTTTTTTTTTCTTACACTCAGAGACGAAGCAATATTGTTTATAGACAGAATAAACTAGTCTCGATTAGAGATGTATTTTATATCAGGTTTTAGAGACTATCTTTTTAAAAAACAGAGACCAAATAATTTCGTATCTAAACATACACCGAAAATAATATTCCATCTCAGAAAAATAAAAGATGCACAAAAACGATGAAACTAATTCAAAGACGGAAAAACTTTCTTTTAGAGATAGAAAGGGTCCGTCTCTATATAAATTGTTTCTGTTAATTACACTTGACTGAATATAAATCATGACATTCAATATGAAATGAGGCTTATAAGTACAGTACGTAATTTGCGGATTTCCATATGCAAATATATCAATTTAAATTTAACAACATCAAGGCATATGTATTTTATTCATATTCATATTCCATGCAGTCTTAGATGGAAACTATGTAAGTACATGAACCCCATTATTCTAGTCCATTAATTTGACAGAAGTGCATTACAACAACATCGAGTACTGATAACAAACAAATTAACAGAATTAATACAAGTACTTATTATTTGTAATAGTTTCATCGGGTCTGAAAGTGCATGCGTATTTTTCATAAATAATTATTATTAGAATACATACACATCTGTAATTATTATTTGTAATATGTTCCTGGGATCTGAACTTTGGTGTCATAAGTTGCTCCAGGCTTCCAATTAGCAGGGATTTTCGCCTGCTTCCAAAAGCCCGCTTTAAACCTCAAGAGGATTTCACCACTGGGTGGGTTAGCAAAGTCAAACACTGCCCCATAGGACCTGCGCAGTGGTTCCCATCTTTGTTGACTCTTCTGCACAACATTCCAATAACCAAATTCAATGCAACTAAACAAGGAGACAAGTAATATTGAACTTGAACTATCAAGTAAAATTTAATAAACGAATCTGTAAATATAGCCAATATATATACATACCGAAATTGCTATTTCAATCTAATAATTCAGAAATTTAGAAATTGTTACGTTAAAAATTGCAGGTATGACTATGAGGTCAATCAAATATACATAATGCTTAGGAAAAGTATACTTAGACACGCTCAGACTCCAAATTCTATTCTAGCACGTAGTGAGAAAAAAAAAAGGAGAGTAATTGGTTTTAGTGATGCGCTAAGAAATCAGTTGATAAAAGATAAAAAAATATAAATTTAATTTTTAAATATAAAAGTGTGATAAATTAATTTAGTAATTAAATTTATAAGATCATTTAGTGATTAAGTTATAATGTTTAAAGATATTTTCATAATAAATTATGTTTTTTTAAAGATTTTGACATCCAGAAATAATTTATCTAATATTTTTACATATTAAAAAAGATTAAATTAAAAAATTTTATTTTTAAAAAATTAATTTATTAACATGTGACACCTTCATAAATAAATTTGATTATTTATCCGTAAGAAAAAGATAGGTGCAACGTTAGATGATAATATGCTATTGATGTGACCGATAAGAGAAAAAAATATGAATGAAATATTAAAGATAATGAAGAGTTAAACTATGTTTATATACCAGCCACATCTCAACTGCAGTGATGTCGCGTATTCCATTTACGTCGAGAATGACAACTGCAAAGTAGCCTGGGTTTTTGCTGCTCTCCTGGACACGGAGCTTGATGTTGCCAGGGTATCTACAGGGCACCCTTTTGATTACAATATCGCCCATGTCATGTTTGATCCGATTTGCACATCCAGGTTTGTTGTGTACTAATATTGACAAGGCTCCAGGGCTCAAGGTCAAGCTGGAGTTTCTTCTGTCTCCCTGTGCATCACTTACTACCACGTATACTCCCTTCTCATCGCAGCATTGCAGTTTGCAGCATACCTAATTCATCATCATTATCATTAATTATATTATATATATTTGATAAATTAAAATACATAATTCTCACCAAGCCATCATTAGAAACATGGACCTATATCAAAATAAATTATTAGAAATATTGATACTATTGAATACTTCCTCCGTTTTTTCTAATTAACTGTCAGATTTTTGCAGAATTTTTATTATGGTAAATGTTAATTAAAATCCTAAGATATTGACTAAAGAATTTAAAAAAATATTTTTATTAGGAGGTAAAAAATTATATTATTCATAATTTTTTTTATCTCTTATAATTTATATAATAAATATATTTTTTTAATTTCTTAATTAATTTACATGTGCATTCATTCACTGTGTAGTAAACCTCCACCATTATTTTATTAAAATAAAAAAAATTATGGCATTTCTTAATTTTTACATCATTATCTTAAAACACATAAAAAAAAGAGAGGTAGGAGAAATTAAGGAAAGAAAAGTGTGTACCTGATAGCATGTACCACAGCCAGCTCCATCCCTCCATAGCGGCTCAGACACTGCTGCGACAATGCCATTATTCACCGTCTTTCCATATTCGCCGAACCCACAAGCTCCAACTAAAATATAATAAATATTTGTTATGTGTGATTAACTGTCACGGTGAGCACTTTGTTTCTATGAAGCACGCCACATCTTAAAATATTTGGGTTTGAGACTAATTCAATATCACAAAATCAACTTATAAAATGAGTGTTACATAGAAGTATAATTAATTTGATTGTAATATCACTAG
Source organism: Glycine max (assembly GCF_000004515.6). Taxonomy (NCBI): domain Eukaryota; kingdom Viridiplantae; phylum Streptophyta; class Magnoliopsida; order Fabales; family Fabaceae; genus Glycine; species Glycine max. The sequence goes on from NC_038241.2 coordinate 6,526,081, forward strand.
TGGATATGAGATTCCAAGTGAGGGACTAAATTTCTCAAATGTTTATGAAAGAAGTTAAGGGAAAATAGTCTCAAAATATAATAGCCATTAGTGAATGGATGTGAATTTGCTCCCCCTTCCCAAAACATGGCCACACATCCTAATTCCTAGCCTGCAGACAAATGTAATTAAGCCTGGTACAAACAACTACAGGAATATAGATTGATAGATAGATGGCTAAAGAGGGGGCTCACATACTTGGATTCCAGTAATCATCAACAGGGCCAATATATTCCTGACAGTTACACAGTGCAGGGAAGAACAATATGACACAAACTAGCCCAAGTTGGTGCTTAAAACTGAGTTCCATATGCCTAAATTATAATTAAGTGGCCAATGCTACAAGGCAAAAGTATAAGAAAATGAGAAAAAGGCTTTATGAGAGATAGGAAAAGTAGAGATACAGAGTCATATATTTATATTTCAGCCGCAGTCTTTGCTAGGTACGCATATGATCTATGCTTAAGAAATAATAATAAGAAAATTTTAAACCCTAAATCTTAAAAGATTTTTTTATAAAAATATTAAAAATAATTAAAAGATATTAGGATTCCAAAGTTATCTTTAATCATATTTTTTTAATTAAGAAAATTTACAATTTAAAAAAAAATAGAGGATTAATATGAAAAAAATAATAATAATAAAAATTAATAAAAAATATAATTTGATTAATTAAAAAAATTAATAATATCAAAACTCCCTTATATTATTAGGGACATCGTAGAAACTCTCCACATGACATAACAGTGGCGGTATAGTCATATTTCCAATATTTTTTACTAGATGTTTTTATTACGAGTTATATATTTCGCGTTCCGTGAACCGTTCACTGATTTTGAGCAGTAGAATCTAGCTTCGGATGAAAACAATTTTGGATAAGCACACATGATTTGAACACCATTTTGCGTTTAATATATAATTTGGAAATTTGGGCATATATATTTTAAGTTTGAATATATGCAACTTTGATTGATTTTTTTAAATCTATTTTCTAACTTCTATGTACTTATGCGATAGTGCACATATATACTCCCTCTATCTATACCATGATGTTCTCTAGTCATGTAAATTTTGACCGCAATCATCTGCCGGTACCTTGTACGATAAGAAATTAAAGAGGGAATTATACACTAAATGTTGAGCTATGTGTTGGCATATCTAAGCATTTAGTTTTGTTAGAATGACGAGGTAGACTTTCCAATTGGATAAAATCATGATAATAGGGTCACTACTAATTATGTATTAACCATATATAACATAATCAATTCGACTACCGAACTAATATCAGACGAGAATACTAATTCTACGGGTGCTCATGGTTTTTTAATGAAGCTTAATTTTTTATACGTGCATGGAACAAAATAATAGATAAGACCTTATATATAAATATATTATAATGTAAACACATATTTTGGGATATTTATAAATTGATCCAGTTCAATAAAACCAAAAAGATTAATCCAAAAAATTAAAATCTAAAAAATCTGAAAATTTATGGGATTGAATCAGATTTCTTATTTGATTTTAAATATAGATTCAATTCAAAATAAACTTATATATAAATATATTTTATATATAAATTCACGATATCGCTCATGTTTACAGTTTTATATCTTATATATTTATAAAATTATCATAAAATTTATACTTTTTGTTAAAAATATATTTAATTGAAGATATTTTTTTTATAACTATTTGATTTAAGTTATATAAATAGAAGAGAGATCAAGTTTTGCTTGGCTGCCACACTCACATGCAACTCTTCTTGGCTTTGCCTTTCAAAATTAAAAAAAGTTACTCAAAGAATAACTCTGAGGAAGATACTTTCAATCTTTATCTTTCATTTGTTTAATATAATGACTAAATGTAAGTTACTTAGAACAATTAGATTAAAAAAAAATAAGAATGATGGATAATTATTTTAAAATTACTCTTGAAGTATCTTTCATATCCCTTCTCATGTAAATATAATTACCAAGTTAAATTTATTTTTAATCGTATGTACATATTTGAAGAATTACACTATTAGTATTAACTATATTTTATTTTGTATAATCAGTATTCATGATAAGAATATTTCATTTTAATATTATTGACTATAAATATATTTGAAGAATTAATTATTAATATGAAAAAATTACTTTCCATCCTCATATTTTCGTTTTCTTTTAACCCAGTTAATAGTGGGTATTACTTTGATGTAGATTGTAAATAACTCACCGCGGTGTCCTCATTCATTCTTTTAATGACATGTGACGGTCTTTCTTTGCCAATTGCCACATCATATAATAATTTTTTTTTTCATTTTGCAATTAAAGTCTAAGCATTATTCTACAAATTTGATATTTTTTCTTTTTATTTTTTATTTGTAATTTAATTTTTTAAAAGACTGTATAAATTCGATGTTGTTTCCCACTCCCACCCACCGTGCGACTTTGTGTGTCGTGATACTTGGAATTATTGTCATACAACTTAATTACATATATATAAAGGCAGATTAAATTAATAATCAAGTTAGATTAGAAGTTTACATATATAGGACCTGCGTAAAGTGTTTTTTTTTTTTTTTTTGGATCAAGTTGGATTAATTCTAAATTATGCACCAAACGCATAAAAGGGTTCTGCTGATCTTGCGTGTTTATCCAAAAATGTTTTAAACCGGTAGACTTTACTATTCAAAATCAGTTCACAGTTCACAGAACCCGAACGAAATATTCAACTTTAGAAAAGAAACCCATACCAAAACAAAGGAAATAGGACTATATAGTATATACCACCGGCGGTATGCGTGTGTAGTAAGACCAAAGGCTGCATTATAAATACTACTCCAAATCTATGCTTCCAATCCAATCTCATAAAGCCTTCTCTTTATCTCATTGTTCACTATCCCGATCGTAATTACTTCCTAACTTTGCGTTTTGCGGCATATAATTTGCCATGGAACTCAGTTTTAGGCCACAACTTGGGCTTGTTTGTGTGATATTGCTGTTCCCTGCACTGTGTAACTGCCAGGAATATTTCACCAAATCAAGAGCAACCTATTATGGTACCCCTGATGGCTACGGGACTCCAAGTATGTGCTTGTTTTGAAAATTGAAACTAAATAAGTTTACTTTAAAGATGCAGGCTTTTTCATTTAGAATGCTTTTTATTAGAAGTAAAATGTGCAGTATCACATAACAAATTGCTATTATTTATATATATTTCAGCGGGAGCTTGTGGCTATGGCGAATTTGGACGCTTGATGGATGGGTATGGTGGAAGAGTCACTGGGGTGTCTGGGCTGTGGAGGAATGGAGCTGGCTGTGGTACATGTTATCAGGTACCTACTTTTCTTTCCTTTAATTCTTTTCAACAATTTTTGTACTATTTAGGAAAATGTTTGATGATCCAAAAACCTATTTAACACCTAGAGAAAGAGAAAGAGAAAAAAATAGATATAATAGGATTATGATATGATAGAAAAAAAAAAGATTTTTTATGAAATATTTAAAATAAATAATAATTCTTATATCATTACTAATTAATTAATTACATGTATCACATTTATTATTGTATCGATCAAGATTGTTTCCCATTAAAAGATATTTGTGGTGTAGATCACAAAATTTGCCAATCGAAACAAAATATTTATGCACATTGCAAGTAATTTGCACTAATTATGTATTAATAATTAATTAATTTATAAAAAAAAATGATGATGATGGTGATTCAGGTAAGGTGCAAAATACCAAAATTGTGCGATGTGAATGGAGTAACCCTAGTGGTAACAGACTATGGTCAGGGAGACGGAACAGACTTCATCATGAGCCCACGTGCCTTCTCAAAATTGGGAGTGAATAAAATAGCATCTGAAGAGATTAAGAAAAAAGGCACAGTGGATATTGAATTCAAAAGGGTTCCCTGTAAATACACCGGCAATGTCTTGTTTCATGTCCAGGAAACTAGCAGCAACCCTGGTTACTTCGCTGTTGTCATTCTCTTTGTAAACGGAAAATACGACCTCACTGATGTTGAAATGTGGCAGGTATGTAAAAATAAGACACCCTGGTTACTATCTCCGGTTCTTTTTGTAAGAAATAATCAATGATATACGTATAACTTATTTCTTATAAATGGGACAAGAGTAGTATCTTGCTGGGCTCATGCATCAATTTTCAACGTAACAATTTCTAAATTATTAGATAGAAACTTGCAACTTTGTTATGTATATGTTGGCTTAATTTACTTATAGATAAGTTTGTTTTATTTTACTTGAGAGCGTTTTCGTTCAATTATTCATTTATTTGTCTCCTTGTTTAGTTGCATTGAATTTGGTTATTGAAATGTTGTGCAGAAGAGTCAACAACGATGGGAACCACTACGCAGGTCCTATGGGGCAGTGTTTGACTTTGCTAACCCACCAAGTGGTGAAATCCTCTTGAGGTTTAAAGCGGGTTCTTGGAAGCTGGCGAAAATCCCTGCTAATTGGAAGCCTGGAGCTACTTATGACACCAAGGTTCAGTTTTAATAGAAAGAAAAATGCAATCTGCATGGGATCCCAACAAGAGATTACAAATAAGCTCTAGTATTACTCTGTTTGTAATTAGTGTCAATGTTATTGGTCATGTTTCTATTTTCTAAAGGGTTGGAATAATGGGGAATATTCATCTAATTCCCCCTCTAAAATTACATGTAATATGAATAAAATAAAAGTGTTTGAAGTTGTTAATCAAATTGATAGTGACGCCGGCATATGGCAATCGGCAAATGACCACATTTCTAAGAGACATCTATGTTTGAATAGGAATTGAAATGGGAAGGAAAAAAAATAAAAATGAAACAAATAGAGAAGATAGAAACCGAGGCAATTTTCAATTAAAGTAAAATTTAAACTTAGTTGGAATGATAATTTTTTTTATCAGCAAACTATTTCGAATGATAAAATAATGAAATGAAATATTTCTTTTATATTTGTTCGATTGGGTATTGAAGAAAAAGGGGAAAAAAGAAGAAGTGCACATTCTCGCTATAAAATAAAAAATGTTTAATTTCTCTATGAGTTTACTGATTCATGATTTAATGAGATTGATATCTATCATGGAGCATATGCCATATGCAGCTTCCGTGTCAGTATCTTTAGAACTTAGAAGGTGTGTAAGTTATAGTTTAGAGATGGAAGAAAAAGTTTCGATCCATGATAGTTTTTTATGGGATACATAAAAAGCTTCGATCACTACTATAAAAGAGACTTTCTACATTGATTAAAATATGCATTATACATCGGTTATTAATCGTTATTGTAGGAGATGTCGTAGAAAGTTTTCACTTTCTACAATAGTTCAATAAACAATCGTCTTAAAAAATGATATTTTTTAAAGACAGTTTTTAGCTAAAAATCATCTTAGAATGATATATTTTCTAAGACGGTTCTTTAAAAAATCGTCTTAGCTAGAATATATTTTTTGTTAAAAAAAATTAAAAATATATAAAGGATTCTAAGACGATTTTTAAAAAATCATCTTATAATATAAACATTCTAAGACGATTTTTTAGAGAACCGTTTTAAAATGTGTTTTTTTTTTAAAAAAATAAAAATTAAACTCCAGCATAAGACTCTCCTCCAACAATATAAAATGGATTAGCCTTGAATTCCAAAAATTGTTGAAACCACTGCCAATTAAAAAAAAAACTTAAAAAAGTATAATTATTACATATGCTTCGGGTATCATTGTGACGGCAAACAAACAATTAATGAAGTTTGGTGTATATATCAATAAATATCTATATACTAAAATTGAAGTATGTGGAAAATACTAAAATACCCATGGTTGAGAGTTTGACAGCTGTCCAATTTTTTGGTTTTTTGGTCAAAATACCCATAGCTGAGAGCTTGACACCTGTCCAATTTTTTATTTTTTGGTCATTTATGCCCTTCTAGGTTGGGTTGGTTTTCTGCCACCTTGCTGCCAAGTGTTATTTTATGGTTATATGGTTATGGTGTTAAGCCACGTAGCTTGGTGTGTTGTTGAGTGATTAGATTGTCGTTTCCAGTTTTGGTGGTTGGTGGTGTACGTGGCTTCTTTTCTAGCGTTTTTGAGTCCTTTTCACTAGCAAGTTCCAAGCTGCTAATTTATGCTGGATCTGCATTTGTTTCACTTTTTTCATTTGTTTTTAGTTGGCTTCCGTCTTCAATATACCTGTTCTGTTGTTTAGCATTTTGGCGTGAGGCTGTGGTTTCCAGTTCGTGATTTCCGTTCTTCTGTGGTTGAAGGTTCGAGTCAGTTTTTTGTTGTTTGATGGTTTTGGTCTGTGCATGTTTATGTTCTTCTAGCACGTGTTCTGTTCTATTCTTTATTGTTCACAAATTCTTGCTTTTCTTTTCGTTGGCTTGCATTTGTAGTTGTTTTTTGGATTGCATTTACATGGTTTTTGAGTGATCATATTATTCCTTTAGAGCTATAATAATTGTTTGGTTCTGTTTTTTTGCTTTTTGCTGAGTTGACTATTTTGTTTTTTGTCTCTTTTCACTGGCTTCGATGGTTGGATTGTATTTACATGGTTTTTGATTAATCATATCATTGTTCGTCTGCTGTGCATGTGTGTTTTTTGATTAACCATATTATTGTTTGTCTGTTGTGCATGTGTGATTTTGTCAGGTTTTTGTTGTTTGGTGATTTTGGTTTCTGCATGTTTATGTTCCTTTAGCACGTGTTCTGTTCTGTTTTTTATTATTTACAAACTCTTGGTTTTCTTTTTTTTGGCTTCCATTTGTCTGTTGTTCATTGGATTGCATTTGCATGGTTTTGGATTGATCATATTATTCCTTTAGAACTATAATTGTTTGGTTCTGTTTTTTATGTTTGCTGAGTTGGGTATTTTGTTTTTAGTCTCTTTTCACTGATTTCGATGGTTGGATTGCATTTGCATGGTTTTTGATTAACCATATTATTGTTTTAGAGATGTAGTATTTCGGCTTTGCTTTTCTGCTGTTTGCTGACTTGCCTATTTTGTTTTTGAGTTGAGGTTGTTGCATGTATTGGCTGACTAGATTAATTGATAGTCTAATACTTTTTGTGGTATGTTGGCATTGATGGAAATCTTATTGCATGTGTGGTTTAAGGATGGGTTGGCATTCTGTTTTTCAAAAGTTAAACTTTGTTGTGTTTGTTTTCGGCCCTTCTATTTGTTTGTTGATGGTTGCAATATTATTTGTTCGGAGATATAATTTTTGTTTCTGCTTCTCTGCTATTTGCTGATTTGGCTTTTCTTTTTTGGTTCAGGTTGTTGCATGTATTGCCTTAGTAGTTCAACGAATAGTATCATAGTTTTTATGATATTTTTTCATTGATTGAAATATTATTGCATGTGTCATTTAAGTCTGTGTTGTTATTCTATTTTTTGTTAGCATAATTTTCTATTCTAAATTGACCATCATTCTTTACATAGCATTTGCATCATTTTGGATTTATTACATTTTTCATTTAGAATTGGCAGGTCTATGTAATTTTATGGCGAGGATTCCTGACAAGATTAGGTCTATTGATGGATCAAAAGAGACGCTTAAGCTTGTTGTTAGAATCACTGATCTGTGGTTCGTTGGGACTCCCAACAAGTCTGAGCAAGCGGAAAAGGTTTTTGTTGATTCTGAGGTATATTTTGTGCTCTCTATTTGATTGTTGAATTGTTGTTCATATCATTTATTGATTATATAGTTTTCATATTTCAGGGTGATCAAATTCATGATATTTGTAAATCGGACCACCTCAAGTCTTGGAAGGTTGATTTGAAAGAGAATTGCACTTATGTTATGCATAATTTCAAAGTTGTCAAGAATGATGGTCAATTTAGAGTGTGCGAACATAAGTACAAGTTTGTTTTTTATTGGAGTGACGGTTGTTAGAGAAACTGATTTGCATGAACTGCCTGTGAATTTGCAAATGTTGTTGCTGGCAATTTTGTGTCTGGTCTGTTGGTTGGTGAGTACAGTCACAATTTGTGTTTTCATTTTGATCATAACTTCTTTGGGTTTTTTTCAATGACCTGTTTTCATTTCTGGTGGTTTAAGATATTATTGGGGTCGTTGATCAGGTGGTCTTTCGGCATGTTTCATCAAAAAATACCAGGGTTGTTTTTAGAATTAAGGATTTGAGGTTATGGTTAATCACAATTTTTGCTATCTCCTATGTATATTTGGTTATTTAGAGTTTATATTGTCGATGATTTTATTTGTCATTTTGCATGGTGCTTATGTCTATTTTATCCTTATGAGGTGATAGATGTAATGTTGATTTTTTGGTGTAGTGGTGAAATTTTGTCTTGCACACTTTGGGAGAATTACTGTATTCAGTTCCTATCCTATTTGAATGAACATGGGGATGATGGGCCGATGGTTATTATATTGACACATGCCAGAATAAAAGATGCGCAGGGTAAGTATGATATTCTATTTACTGATTTGGATACTCAACCGATGAGTTTTGTCGTTGCTGTTCTTGGCATTTACAGGAAGTTATCCAGCTTCAGTGAGCAATTCTTTCAAGGCATCAAAACTATTGATTAATGATCCTATATTGGAAATTCAGGAATTTAAAGAGAGGTATTTTGCTTATCATCTTTGCTTTGTGGCTGTTAAATTCATGTGTCAATCGTCTTGACTGTTTTCTGTTGCTTTATTCTATTGATTCGATTGCCTTAGGCTTTTAGATTTAGGTGTTGAGGTGAGTCCAGTTTTAATACCTGGCGATCAAGCAAGTTCACAAGTTTCAGGGGGAAGCCAGCTATCATCAAAGGATTCGTTTCTTTCAAAAGCTGAAATCAAAACTATTTTTGAAATCAATGGCATTTCTGAGGTGGACCTGTTATATGTGTTTATTTTATATTCATTGCAATTGGAAGTCGAATTTGCCTAGATTTGTTTGCATCCATATATTATAGCTAATGTGTCTAACAATGGCATTTTATTGTTGCCAATTTAATTGTTATGGTTTTTTTTAAGGACGTTGTTTGTGTTACAGTGGGGACTATTAGCAAAATAGTCATGGATAACCATTCATGATGTTATCCAGCTTGTGTTCAATGTCATAGGAGAACTGACATCCAAACAGGACCATTCACATGCGGATGTGGCAAGGATAATGATCAACCTGTTCTGAGGTAATTGGAGTTTTAGTCCATTAGCATGTTTTATTCAGCATTTTGTATTTGACTAGCATCTAAATTGGTAGGTATAGAGTTGAAATCATGGTTACCCAAAACAATGAGAGTAGCAAGTTTTTGCTCTGGGATCGTGAATGTGTTGAATTGATTGGTGAGACAGCTGATGATGTGAATAGGGTCAAGATTGAAGTATGTTCATGCCTTATCATATGTTGCTTCTCATCTTATGTATTATATTTTGTTCTTTGAATTGTAACTGGTAGCTGGTGGATTTGTGTTGTTTCTGGCAGGATGGTGATCTTGATTTGAATGCTTCCCCTCAAGCACTTGACAAATTTTTGGGTCATGTGCTTGCTTTTAAGGTCAGGATTCAATCAAAATTCAAAAATGCAGTTGTTCTTAGATACTCAAATGACCTAGATTTGATCAATGTTGTTCTTGAGATGATGTCTGATAGTGAGGTGTTCTTTTCTGATATCTATTTTAGCCGTTGTTGTCATAATGATATGATTCATGAGTTTGACTATCATCAACTTATATATGGTGCATGCATGTTCCAAAAATAGATCCTTCCAATGTTGATTGCAATAATGCTACGCATGCTGAATGTGTAAGTTAATGTTGCTGTCATGAACATCGATATCTTATATTGTTTTTTATTTACCAATTTATGCTTTATGCAACAATCTCCGTCTGTCACAGCTGACCATGATCCGGTTGCCGAATTGCCTTTAACGCCCAAAAAGCGGATGTCATCTGATGAAGTTGATGATGAGTTAGGAAGCTCGCAAATTTCCCCAGCCCAACTATCGTCTAACAAATTAACAAGACATTCTCATAAGAGCCAATTTAGCTGATTCTAGATTCTTATTGTTGTGTTTTCACGGTGCTATTAAAATATTGTCATATTGGACAGACAATTATGTAGTTTTTGTTATCACTGCATTTGCCAATTCCCCTGGCGTTTTTTCCCAGTATGCTTATGCTTTGAACATTTGAAAACCCTTTTTTTGGATTCATGCTTTTAGACGTTCTAAATTGAGATGTGTCCATATTATGTGTTCGTGCTATAGTATTGCAAGTTTTCTTATATTAAATATGACACTAAAAACAATTGATTTTCCCAGTATTCATTGTTTGGTTGTCCTCGATACAATTGAACTGCTGTTTATCATACCTTTGATGGTCTATATGGTTCTAACAAATTAATGGAGGAGTTAGCCTAAATAAAAAAAACAGTGAAGGAGATAAATTGATGCTCAAATAACATCAAATATTAAAAAACAACCAAGGAGGAAAATTTTTAGCTACATTGGCGATCATGTTGTTACTCGATATTCTCGCGTTCTTAATCTGTTTCTTGGTTAACTGCTTAATGAATTCCATTCCCATCTGAATTGCGAGAAAATAACAACAAAAAAACCAGATTAAGAAAAAAATAGAATGCAGAGGATTGTGTTAAATTTTTAGTTTCAATTTTCCTTCTCAATCGAGGTGCTCTTTAAATTAATCAAAGTTTTTATCCTGACATCATATTTCCTCATTTGGAATGTGTTTGCCATGAATGTTATCACTCCATTTTTTTAGCTATCACTGCTTTGCTAAAATCATGTGTTCGATATTTCAATTGCAATTTTTCACTTCGTTGATGGCTTAAGAAACTGTAATCTTGATTTTAACTACAGCAAAGTAGAACTATATAAAACAGGTCTAATCTATGACCAAGAGAAATCAAAGAAAAATTTGTGATGTGCCGGACAAGGTTACATAATGCCAAATAAAAGATGTAAAATAGAAATTTCATATTTCAAGTTGAACACATGAGCTAATAGATTTGAGCGTACAAATTAAACAAATTTGTGTTAGTGAATGCAAAATTCATCAATATATATACAATGTCTTCCATTGCAAGCTTAGTAGCAGTTACAGAAGTCAATATTTCCACCAATGACTATGATCATTTCTACCTTACCTATTTTCCATTATGGCCTTGGTTTATGTGTCTAGATTGACACCAGAGTCCTAAAAAGACAATATCTTTCATTGCAAGCTTAGCAACAGTCCCAAAACCCATTTTTTCCCGAAACCAAGTGTCATGATTTCTATATTACCAATTTTACTAGTTGTTAATGTTGCATCATAGTTTTGCTATGTCATCTACCTTTGGTCTCATCTCTTTACCTTACAATTCAGTCAATTCTATCATTACCGTTTTTCAATATACAGAATTAGCAACATGCAAACATATCTAATCCAGGAAATTCCACCACTAATAGTCAGCCTATAATCCATAACCAATGAAATGCCTCATCTCCGATTTATTCCATCTTCTAATTTTATTGTAGTTTCTGCAGATTTAAAATAAGCATTTGGTTCTTCGTTTGAACATAAATCTATTGTTTAGTTTATAATTCACTCAATTCTGCCTTTGGTCATTATCAACATGCAAAACTATCAACATGCAAAGAGATCTGATTATGCAAAAGCCAGGATCAACAGAAAACGTATTATGCAGCAAAAGCGACATGGTCATGCTCAGTCATCTTCACAACCAAGAGTTAACTGCACTTCAGAATATAATAGTGAGACATCTCATATAGCATGTTCTGCAAGAAATCAATTTACTTAGTTGTCTTAATCACATTTTCTTTTGTTTTTCCTCTATTTTTTAGTGATTGCGTCTGATTCATCAGAAAGTGAAGATTTTGAATCTACACAAGGTACTGAAAAAAAATGTTTCATGCTCTTTTTTGCTATGGTTCAAACATTGCTATTATATGTATTTCAAATTTATGTCACCACTAATAGTCAGCCTATAATCAAGAAGCAATGAAATCCTTCATGTCCGATTTTTTCCATCTTCTAATTTTATTGCAGTTTCTGCACATTTAAAACAAGCATTTGGATCTTTGTTTGAATGTAAATCTATTGTTTAGTTTACAACTAACTCAATTCTGCCTTTAGTCATTTTCAACATGCAAAGAGATGTGATTCTACAAAAGCGATGATCAACAGAAAATGTATTATGCAGCAGAAGCGACATGGTCATGCTCAGTCATCTTCACAACCAACGGTTAATTGCACTTCAGAATATAATAGTGAGACATCTGATACAGCATGTTCTGCAAGAAATCAATTTACTTAGCTGCCTTAATAACATTTTCTTTTGTTTCCTCTCTATTTTTTAGTGATTGTTTCTGATTCATCAGAAAGTGAAAATTCTGAATCCACACAAGGTACTGAAAAAAAAAATGTTTCGTGCTTTTTTTTGCTATGTTTCTAATATTGCTATTATATGTATTTCTAATTTATGCAGGTTCAGACTCTAATTTTATGACTCCCTTCGAGGATTGACTCCCTTCGAGGATTGTCAATCTCCAACTAATCAGCCTGTAATCAACACTGAAGGTAATGATTATAATTCTAATTTCCAGTTTCAGATGCTACTGTACATGCTCTTAAATTAATATTCAAAATTCTTATCATGATATTGTACTATGATCTTGAACAATTTCAGGATATTTTGATCTTGGTGATCAACTCATCCAATGTAGATATTGTAATGCACAAATGTGGTATGGTGAAAGAATATCAAAAAATAAGAATTGTCAGAATCCAAGGTTCAGTTTATGTTGTGGAGATGACAAAGTTGAATTGCCATTATTACAAAATCCACCCCAATATCTCCAACAACTTCTATTTCATGATGATACAATTGATAGTAAAAATTATCAACATAACTTACGAGCATACAACATGATGTTTGCCTTTACTTCTGCTAGAATTAAGCTAGATAAAACAATTAATAATTCAAGAGGACCTCTTGCAATCAGAATACAGGGCCAACCATGCCATAGAATAGGCAGTCTATTACCAATGCCTGGGAAAAACCCCAAATTTGCACAGCTATATATCTTTGACACAGAAAATGAAGTGCAAAATAGAATTAATGTCATGAGGTAGAAGTTCTTTTATTTCTGTCAGTGAGAAAATTATTCATTCACTTACAATAGTTTGTGCAATTATGAATATTTTAAATATTGTTTTTTCAGTCAATATTCCGGAATTCAGAATCATATTGTTTCAGCTTTAAGTCACATGCTAGATCAACACAATTCTCATGCTAAAAGTTTTAGAATGCCAGAGATAGATTGGCAGCTGATCAAGCCAATAATATCAAATTGCAACTCATAGCTGCTCGGGAAAAGATGGTCGTGTATATAATATGCCTAATGTTCCAGAAATTGCTGCACTTATTTTGGGATTTTCATCCAGGCTCAAAAAGAGACATTATTGTTGAAACTCAAAATGGAGAATTACAAAGAATCCATGAACTTCATCCTAGCTATCTACCACTCAGTATCCTCTACTCTTTCCTTATGGAGAAGACGATATAGAGCTGACATACTTCATCGTTGTACTTCATCCAGCAAAAAAAGAAAGCGAAACCGTCTGACAATGAGAGAGTGGTTTGCTTATAGACTTCAGTCCAGGTCAAATGAAGCACAGACTTTATTGCATTCTCGAAAATTATTTCAACAATTCATTGTTGAAGGTTATACCATGGTGGAATCTGAAAGACTTAGCTATATCAGAAACAACCAAAAGAAGCTTAGAGTTGATAAGTATTCTAGCTTACAAACTTCATTGGATACTGGAACAGCTAAAGGCTTAACCAAGGGAAAAAGGTCATCTTACCCTCAACGTTTGTTGGGAGCCCACGTTATATGGATCAACTTTACTTTGACGGTATGCAATATGCAGTCATGTTGGTTTTCCAAATCTTTTTACTCTAACCTGTAATCCAAATTGGCCTGAAATTCGTAGATTACTTTCACCTTTGAATCTCAAACCGACAGACAGGCCAGATATTGTATCACGAATTTTCAGATTAAAATATGAACACATGCTGTCAGACTTAACAAAGGGTCAATTACTGGGAAAAGTGGTTGCATGTAAGTTGACCATCATTTTTATACTTAAATACAAATATAACTTGGTCATTTGGCCATTTTTCTTTGTTGTATAACACAAATATTAATGGCTAAAATATTACAATTTAACCAACACTTTTACAGATATGAAATACAGAATTATACTTACCATCGTAACTTTATCTTTTGTGGATCACAAATATGCATACTATAGAGTTTCAAAAGCGAGGACTCCCTCACGTGCATTTATTACTATTTCTACATCCAGACAATAAATATCCATCTTCAACTGACATTGATCAGATAATATCAGCTGAAATACCTTCCCATGAAGATGACCCATAACTCTACAGATTGGTGGAGAACCATATGATACATGGCCCATGCGGAATTTTACAACCCAACTCTCCATGTATGAAAGAAGGCAAATGCAGTCGTTTTTATCCTAAACAATTTCAGCCTCAGACTCTTTTGGATTCAAACGGTTATCCAATCTATCGTAGAAGAAACAATGGTCATTCAATTTCAAAGAATGGTGTTATCATTGATAACAATATGTAGTACCTTACAATCCAAAATTACTGAAAAAATATCGGGCTCATATAAATATTGAATGGTGTAATCAAAGTACTTCAATCAAATATTTATTTAAATACATAAACAAAGGCTATGACAGGGTGACTGCTGTTATGCTTTCTGATAGCGATAATGCAGCTCAAAATGTAAATATTCATAATGATGAACTTAAAGAATATCTAGATTGCAGGTAATTTCATCTTAACCTGCATAATTTATTATCTCACTATTATTTTTACTAACCAAGCTATATCACAGATACATTTCTCCCTGTGAAGCTGCTTGGAGAATATTTGCTTTTCCAATCCATGGCAGAAAGCCTGCTGTTGAGAGATTGTATTTTCATCTTCCAGATCAACACAACATTATTTATGAAGATCATGATGATATAGATGATGTACTATCGAAACCAACTATTTCAGATTCAAAATTCCTAGCTTGGATGAACACTAATAAAGATTTTGATGAGGCCAGAAATCTAACTTATTCCCAATTTGTGTCAAAGTTTGTATATAATAAAAGAAACAGATCATGGCAACCCAGAAAAAAGGATATACCATTGGAAGACTCATATGGGTACCACCAACCACAGGAGAATTGTTTTATTTAAGAATGATGCTTGGCAGCTGCAAAGGACCTACTTCATTTGAGGATATCAGGACTGTTGCAATATCCAATATCCAACATATAGAGAAGCATGTTTTGCAATGGGCTTTCTACAAGATGACAGAGAATATGTTGAGGCAATCAAAGAGGCCAAGGATTGGGGCACAACTAATTATCTAAGGAAATTGTTTGTATTAATTCTGTTAACAGGTGCCATGAGCAAACCTGAAGAAGTTTGGAATCAATGTTGGCATTGGCTAGCTGATGACATTGCATATCAATATACTAAATCAACAACCAACTCAGGTAGGTTGTAACAGTTTTTATGTTCCACAGCAATGGTCACAATCATTCACTACAACTTCATTTTTCTTTTTTATTGACTAACAACTTGCTTTTTTTTCTTAGAAATACAGATCAATGATGATACTCTTAGAAATTTGACATTGATTGAAATTGAACAACTATTGCACATAAACCAAAGATCACTAAAAGACTATCCTACAATGCCATATCCTCAGGATATCAATCTCACATCCTACCTACAAAACAACTTGGTATTATCAAAACTCGACTACAACCATGATGAAACGAGATCAGAATTTGAACATCTTTTTGCATCCATGACAGGCAATATACCTATTCATACATTATAAATTCTATTAATGACAGTTAACATCTTATAAAAAATGGTCATTGCGAATTATAAATTATATTGATGCTTTTAATATTCTATTAATAACAGACAATCTACCCTCACTTAATTTTTCCATCAATGACTAAATTAATCTTCATTTCAATATAACATCAGCTTACCTATCAATGCAGATGAACAAAAACAATTTATCACAGAATTATCCAAACTGTCAACAACAATGAAGGTGGAATGTTTTTTCTATACGGATTTGGAGGCACAGGAAAAACATTCATATGGAGAACATTAGCAAGTTCATTGAGAGCAGAAAATCAAATTGTAATTATTGTTGCTTCTAGCGGAATAGCCTCTCTATTATTACCAGGAGGCAGAACTGCACATTCCAGATTTAAAATTCCTGTACCAATTTTTGAAGACTCAACATGTAATATCCATCAAGGCACCGAATTAGCAGAATTATTGAACCAGACAAGCCTAATAATTTGGGATGAAGCACCAATGGCCCACAAATTCTGTTTTGAAGCACTTGATCAAAGTTTAAGAGATATTATCACAGATAAATCAAAGTCAAATCAAATATTTGGAGGCAAAGTTATAGTATTTGGTGGAGATTTTCGCCAAATACTACCAGTCATCCCAAGAGGAACGCGCTCAGACATTGTAAATGTAGCAATCAATTCATCCTATCTATGGGATTCATGTGAAATATTGACCTTGACAAAAAACATGCGCTTACACACAATCTAGAATCAGTTGATGAACAAGAAACTGCCACATTTGCTAAATGGATTCTAGACATTGGAGATGGAATTATAGATGATGAAAATGATGGTTATGCTACAATTCAAATTCCTGCTCATCTACTCATTACTCAATATGATGATCCAATGAGTGCTATAGTCAAATCAACATTCCCAGACTTAGATCAGCACCATAATAATCCTGAATTCTTTAAATCAAGGCAATACTGGCTTCAACAAATGAAACGGTAGAACAAATCAATGATTACGTGCTATCCTTCATTCCAGGTAATTATATCATTACTTATTTAATTGTCACTTGCTCAACAAAAATATAACCACTGAAATTGAAATTTTGCAAATCATAGGTGACCACATGGAATATCTAAGCTCTGATTCCATTGATAAATCAGAAACCAGTGAGAATTCGTATTTCCAATCAATTACTACTGAATTCCTTAATTCATTGAAAACATCCGGTTTGCCAACTCATTCTATCAAACTTAAAATTGGAAGTCCTATAATGTTGTTAAGAACCTCGACCAAAATCAAGGTCTATGTAACGGTACTAGATTAGTGGTAACAAAGATGGCAAAACATGTAATTGCAGCTGAAATTATCTCAGGTAAAAACATTGGCCTGCTGTTTATATTCCAAGAATGTCAATGTCTCCTTCACAATCACCCTGGCCGTTTAAACTATTAAGAAGACAATTTCCGATTATGCTATCTTATGCAATGACAATAAACAAGTCACAGGGACAATCACTATCCATGGTTGGACTTTATTTGCCGAAACCGGTATTCACTCATGGCCAATTATATGTTGCATTGTCAAGGGTCAACTCAGCAAAAGGATTAAAAATTCTGATTCATGATGATGAGCAGAAAAGCATGAATTCCACACCATGTATACAAAGAAGTGTTCAGAAACATTAAAACTTAAATTTCAGTTGTTTAATATCAGATTCAATTCTATTGTCATGCTTTTTCAAACAGTTCTATTCTTTAATAATCAATTGTTCAATATTATATTATCACTGCATTATATAATTTAAGTTATTACAACCTTCAATACAATTCAATTGATATTAAATATTGAGAATTGACTCTCAATTTCAATTCTTTTCTGATGCTTTCTGAGCAAGACAGCCTGAACAACGAACAAGTTTAGAACTTAGTTGCACAGTAACATGTTATATTTATATATAAATACAAACATTGGAGCAAAAATTGTTTCTTCTTTCTTTTAGCTACTTCTGTTTCAAGAAAAAAAAATCAATTAAAACCAACCAAAAAAGGAAGAAGGGCTAACCCATAAAGTTTCTTTACATATAGGGTAGACCCCAAGAAAAAATAAAATAAAATAAATCCATTCAAATAAAACATAGAAAGAATTGACCAAAACAAGCGTAAAATAAAGAGATTTATGGAGAATTCCGATAATTTGTTGCGTTTGATCAAAGTACCTGGAGTCACAAACTCCAATAAATAAATAAAAAGAAGGAAACCAGAAACAAGGATGGAAACGCACAAGTTGAATTAGCGAAATATTATTACTAAGTACCCAAATATGTTGAATTTCATCACTATCGTAAAATCGAAGCTAATTAAGGAAGAAAAAGATTGAAGTAGAAAATATTATATTGAACTGCAGTGAATTGCAAAGGAAGGGAGGAGAAAAAAAATTCCAATTCAACTTTCAACGTTCTAAATTTGCTGAAATATGCTAAACTGTGAATCTTCAATCAAAATCAAAATTTTGTTTCCATAGAGTCGAGAAGGAGAATAAAAACATCAATTCATTGGCACGCCCGTCCTTTGAATACAAATCCAGATGCCAAAGAAATAAAGTCAAAATGGAAAACGAAAGGGCATGCAAATGATGATGATTCCCTTAGCTCGTAGCTGAAGAGGTTCAATGAAAATTAGATTGGAGCGATAAATAGAACATGAATTGAAATTGGATATCAAAGATCTAAGGAAGAGTGAGTTACCTAGCACGTCGATTGGATTCAATTTGATTTTATTTGATTTGGGGTTCAAGAAACGTTTCTAGGGTTTTGAAATTCGGCGAGAGAACGAACAACGAAGGCCAACAAGAAACGGCGAAGAGAGAGTGAGAGCAATGAGGATGAATGAATGAATAGCAGATTTGTTTGCGTACCTGATTGAGTGAAGAAGAAGAAAAAGCAGATAGAGAGAGAGAACGAGAAAAGCTGGAAACAAGGACGAACCAATTGACCAAACCCTAAAACAGTGAGTCACAGATGCGTTGTCGCCACAACTTCGCACATTGGAGTTCGGCACGCCGATGGTACCGTCAGGTGGAGTCCCGAAGCTTCCACAGCCAGCGTGACCTGAACTCCAAAGGTCACCTTTGGTTGTTCTTATGAAAGTAGTTTAAGGTCAGCTAGGTTTATAGATGACAAGCGAAAAGTCTTTCATCCAATTACGAAGATTTTCGCAAAACCGCCTTAGAAAACTACCATTCTAAGACAGTTTTTGTAAAATCGCCTTCGTTGAAAACCTTATATTTACAAAACTACCACCGCCTTATATACTAAGACGGTTTTGCTGGAATCGACATAGAAAGTGCGTCGTAAAAAAGTGTTTTTTTAGTAGTGAATATATAGTCTTCTGTGGATTTCTTTAAATAAAAAAAATCAACTACCACCATTATGTTGAGACAATATAGTTCATATAATGATTATTTTGTGGGCCATGTGGCTAGTTTGAGGTGGGAAGGAAGAAATTTAGTCGCCTTTACCTACCATAACCGATAAGATCACTAATTTGACCAAAAAATTTGAAAGACTTGGGTGAATGTTGTCCATTAATGGCCTGTGGTGATAAAAGTGAAAATGCATTGGTTCTTCCTCATTAAAAGGGAATGGGACTATGGCTTCTTCCAATGGAGCAATAGTGTCACAATCATTATCTACACAAAGGAGAAAATGACCTGAGGTGCATTTGTGAACAATGATGAATTTCTCATTGCAATAATAACACAAACCTTGTGCCCTGCGTTCATGCATGTATGCAATAGAAAAATGTTTAAGTAGGATGGTGGTGGAAGAGGGAGAGACAATAGTAACTAGGGCTGGGGTAGCAACAAGTTTGGTGAAAGAGTCGGGGTTTATATTAGAAGACCAAAATTGTTTAGGCCTAACATCTCTAATTTTGTCTTCCATGAGTTTAACCATACCTATAGCTTGTGTGATAAAGTAGGGGTGAAGGATATCCAATTCTCTTCGAATCTCAAACAGTAAACCAAATATAAAATAGTTTAAAAGCATTTCAACAGATAGCCCATTCACACAATTATAGAGTTTTTCAAAAACAGCTTGATAATCATGCACAAGACCTATTTGACGTAATTTAAACAACTTAGCTTGGTGATTCGCATGAGTAAAAGGGCCAAACCTTAGTTCTAGGGCACGAGTAAAGGATATCCAATCATTGAGTTGATAATTTTAAGACATCTTCTTGTACCAACTGAATACCTCACCCTCCATATAAAAAGCTGCCAAGGGTAATTAAACTTTGTTCAAGAGGGATCTGATAGTACAGGAAATACTGGTCATCTTGAAACAACCAACCAAGTGGATCAGACCCATCAAAAGAGGGTAAATGGATTTTTGGGTAACGAAGAGGGGAAGAAGGTTTGGGGTAATGTTTATGAAAATAGGTAGGAATAGGTGTGAAATGAGTGTTGGTATTCATGCATAGGTTTGGCTTACAAACCCTGTTGGTGTATGCGGTGGGGGTTGATTTGACAGTGTAGAGTGTATGGGGGTACTTGTTGAAGAAGTAACGTAAATAGGTGAAGTAGTAGATGTAGATAAACCTATTGTAGGCAACTGGTCCTTGAGTCCCATGAGCAGACGGCGGAGAGTCTTGCTGAGAATCCATTGATTGTTGCATATGAGTGAAACAATTATCTTGGAGTTGTTGTTGATTTTCCAGCTATATGTCCATAGAGTGTGCATCTACTATGTGAGAGCTACTAGCTAGTGCATCATCAACATCCTTATTCATTCTTGCACTTTATCAGTGACTTTTTCATGTTTGGGCATTGCTTTGCGCATCCAGCAAATTGCTGGTACACTCAGCACAAGATGGGCAATTCTAATATTATCCTTCTGTAAAGCTGATATGGATTGGAATTCTTAAGTCCAATACGGATTGGCAATCCGTAAACCCAATATAGATTGACAATCCGTATGATTAACTTTCACGTTATTAACACGACGCTCTAACCAACTAAGTTAATAGGTCAATTATGTTATAAAATAATTAATGTCATTATATATAACAATAAAATTTTTAATGTATATTTAATGTACATGTAAATTTGGATAATAAATTTTGTAACAATTAATTTTGATCTAATAATTAATTTGTTTACATATATAAATTTTTATAAAACCTATGATTTTTATTTAAAATTTATATATGTAAAAAATACATTATTAACATAAATCTACTAATGTATTTTTTTGATAAAAATTTATATATGTAAACAAATTAATTATTAGATTAAAATTAATTGTCACAAAATTTATTATGTAAATTTACATGTGCATTTAATATACATTAGAAATTTTAGTGTTATATATAACAACATTAATTATTTTATAATCTAATTGGCCTATTAGCTTAGTTGATTAGAATGTCGTGCTAATAACGCGAAACTCACGGGTTCGATTTTTGCCTGAGACATTAATCTGTATTAGGCTTACGGATTCACAATCTGTATCAACTTTAAAAAAGGATAATATTGAAATTGTCCATCTTGTGTTAGGTGTACCAGCAATTTGCTTATTCTTTAGAGTAGATTGAATTGGATTAGTGTTCATTCTTCAAAGTATTGAATTGTAGTACAGTAATTAGCTTTTGTGTTTGCTTGATCCTTTGTGATGATTGTGATAGCATATGATTGGCTTGACCTTTGGAGCATTTTCTATTAGATTTTTTTGGAATCACAAAGTGGATTTTGTTTCCTACAATTGGCCCCTTATATACCTACTGAATTAAGCTGGCAGTAGTCATTTAGATGCTTCTATTGTATAAAATTGAAATTCAATTATACATTCATTGTGATTGTGATTATACATAAAAGTTTAAACTTAAATTTTTCACTGTAGATTATCTAATTCCAGCTCTGTTAGATTAGAATTTAGAAGTAGTGTTGGATTGAATTTAACCAGTTATGATTCTTATTATATGTTTGACCCATGGTTTTAAATAGCATTTCGTAACTGCAATTGCAGCTGCATCAACCGTATTTTCTCGCAATATAAAGGTTTTCTGACTTACCGTAACTCAACCGTGACTGCGACCTCAATTTAAAACCATGGTTTAACCCTAACTATATATTTGATATTAAATGTTAACTATTTTTTTCCTCTTTTGAATAGGTCACTAGAATAAAATATGTGCATTCTAGAGGATATTAAATAAGGATATTAAACCTGGTAACTTTCTCATGGGACTTGGTTAGAAGAACAAACAGGTAACTATCTTGTTATTGCTCTTTCCCTTTGTAGTTTGTCAAACTTGCTCTTGGACTGTTTGTTGCTATTTATTAATGTTCCATATGTGCAATTGCGTTGTTCTTGTCAGGTTTATATAATTGATTTTAGGCTTGCAAAACAACATCAGGATTCCACTACTAATTGCCAATATCAGGATTTCGACTTTCATATCCTGTAATTTTCCCTCATTTGATTTTGAATTATTTCCATATTACAACTTACATTAAGTGTAATTAGTTGTAAGCTGCTTAAACTATCTTAATTTCTACAATAATTTTCCTAGCGAAGTGATAAAACTTCATGCTGAAAGTGGCAGCTTCAAGGAAAATTTAGAACATATTGGCTGCATAATTAAATGTGCTTGTTCCCTGTTTCCTATGTATGTTCATGAGAGATTATGGCAAGATGTTTGTCCTCTGTTGAATAACTATAATAGGATTTTTCATGTTCTTTTGTCGGGTCATATTTTACTACCGTTTGGTACTTGGTGTAAAATCATCTTGTGGTTTATGTGTGAAGCTAATTCTAATGTAGATTTTCTTGTCTCTTTTTATGGTCTTAGGTGAATTGATCAAGAGTTTCTTGAGAAATAACACCATCCAGTTGACATTTTATGGGTATGTTGAACTCTTGTCTTTGAATTATCTTTCAGTAAGTTTGAATTGACAACATGTTTATAATTCTTTCCCCCCTTTATATTTTCCCATCAATTTTGCAGCTAGAAAAATATGTTGTTTGGTCACATAAGTCTCCTTACCTCCTAATCTAACCTATTTTAACTTAGATAATTGAAAAATAAAATGAGCTTGTACATTTGGGGTCTTTCTCCACATTGGCACAAAGCTTTTTAGAGTTGAGAGCACATCTGGTGATGCAAACTTGATGCAACTATTAATAAAATGGGAGCCTTGTAAAGCTTGTTTGTCATGAGAATTGACCTTGCTTAAGTTTCTCCATATTTTTAGGACCTGCTAGATATATATAATATAAACTCAATTAAATAAATTATGCACTTGTTTCTATAAATAGTTTTCAATTCTTAATGTTTTACAAGTAGAATTCATGATAAGTTATAAAGGTTCCATTAATCTCTTACAATTATATAGATTACTTCCAACACATTTCCCTACCAATCAATTCAACATAAAAAAATGTATAAGTTTAGAGTTCAAAATACACACTATATATCAATACACTACTAGAAAACATTGCTTTTACGACGTGTCATCTACGGTAGTTCTGTATAACCGATTTAGAATATGACACGGTGACAATTTTGTAAATAAAGAAATAAAAATTTTCTTTTACGTCGTACATTCTAAGACGGTTATAAATAATCGTCTTAGAATGTAACACAATGGCATTTCGGTAATTATGAAAAGCTTAAACAACGACAGGTTTCAACAAAAACCGCCTTTGTATCCTTTACTAATTACGTACAAACCTTAATGCATTGCTCATCCTCCCCATTCACGGCAGCTCATCCTCCACACCCTAATTTCTAATCCCACTCCCTCCACCGCCACGTCTCGTATCGGACACCCAACCCCTCCGAATCTCCATCCCGGACACACCCAGCCAATCCCAAAAAACCACCCACCCCATCTCCTTCTCGCTCCTCTAAAAAGAAAACTCCAGAAACCCCTCCGCTTCTCTTTGATGCCTCTCTCAACAACCCGAATCTCGGCCCATTCCTCCTTAAATTGGCTCGCGACACCATTGCCTCGGGCGATGGGCCCTCCAAGGCCCTCGACTTCGCCATCCGGGCCTCCAAGTCCTTCGAGCGTTGCGTCGGCAAGGGAGAGCCCAGCCTCGACCTCGCCATGAGCCTCCACATCCTCGCCGCCATCTACTGCAGCCTCGGACACTTTGAAGAAGTCGTCCCCGTCCTCGAACGCGCTATTGAAGTCCCTAACGTCGAATGCGGCGCCGATGACGCCCTCGCCGCCTTTTCAGGCAACATGCAGCTTGACGAAACCTTCTCCATGCTCGGCCAGGTCAATAGATCCATCTCCTGCTACAACCAAGGCCTCCAGATCCAGATCCAAGCCCTCTGCAACTCCTTTGTGCTGTGCTCGATGGTATAGAGCACACGTATTCAGTTTCTTCTCCTACCCAAAAAGGGTAATTTATATTGTTTACTTTCACACCCTCCCTGCTCTAATTATCTGTCTCTATCTTTGTCTATTTGTTTGTCACTTTGTGAAGTATGTTTTCATTTGTGTTTGTCCATGTATATGTGTGTTGTTCAGTGTTGAGTGTGATATTTTAGATTTTACTGTACCTCAATGTGATTTTCATATATCATATAATTTTTGTAGTTTGTAGCATTTTTTATTTAATATTATCTTTGCATTTCTTATCTTTATTTGGATTTTCTTCTTCTTTCTAAACTTACATTTGGTCTTCTGTGCTAATCAGTTGAAGTTAGATGACAAAGAAATTAACACTAGTGATTTTTGGAAGAGACAAATAATTATTGCCAGTATGCATAAGCGACCTGCCAGTTTTGGGATTTATGTGTCTGCAAAGGAGCTGTCATTGAAGGTGGCAATATCAGAAGGGTACATAATTAGTGAATTCATGGCTTGTGCAATTTCAAGTCAAAGTTCGGTCAATTTATCAGAGTTGTGCTGTGTTGTGCATGCATTTTGGTCCTCTTTGTAAGCTGTAACTCTGCCACTGTGCCACTTTGGTGGGAGCCTTCAAACTTTTATTAATTAAAAAATTAATATTCCAACCAGTTTATTTAAATGTCACTACTCACTTCTGTTATTTTCTGTACCACAAATGGTATATGCTATCAAAGTCCTTCTCCATAAGGACCATAACCTCTCCAGTTTATTTAAATGTCATTATCCAATGTGAGGCTTTGACAATGGTGTGTGCCCAGGTAGATATCAATTCACTTCATTTTATTAAAATACTTTAATGTTATGACTTTTGGAATACTGATTGGCAAACCGTTTCTATGACTTGTAATAAAATCACAATTTGAATTTTATGGTGACTGGAAATTTCTGAATTGGTGTCATGATTCATGTATTTCAGGTCATTGGAAACCATGTTGTAGTTACAGTGGGTGGATCAAATGGTCATTTTGAGCTTAATGTGTTCAAGCCAATGATTGTTGGTTGTCTCCTGCATGTATGTTTTATATACTTTTGTGGTGTTATGTTATTTCTTAATTATCAAGTACATAAAGGGGAACTACTGACTAGCCGTTTAGTCTGGTTCAATTTTCTTATATGAAATTAGAACAACTAAAATCTTGGCTATAGATTACTTTGGCTCTTAGAACTGGTTCAAAGCACACATGGTGCAGAGAAACCAAGATTGTTCAAGCATCACTAAGCTTGGTATATGGGAGCTGAAGTTAATTTCTTTATTGTTCCTTTGTCAGTTTGGCATCAAAAAATTATGATACAAGTTAGGTGGACTTGGCTCGAAAGTTAGATGCTCTTTGCTATGTAAGTAAAATAGGGATGGGGATGGAAGATACTTTAGATACCATTATGTTTTATGATTCATTTATTTTTTCTACGCTGCTTATGTGTCTGTTGTGATGACGTGGTATATGGTGATGCCCCAGAAAAAATAAAGATAAAAGGCTGAGGTGTGTGCAATATAAGGACACCACGTTGGCTTTTATGTTATTCCAAAATTTGCAATATGAAATCATATTTCCTACTGCATTACCTGAAAGATGTACGGAAATGCTCAATCTTTATCTTTATTCTGATAGTCGTTGAGATTGCTTGGAGATTCAACTGCTTCCTTTGAAAAGAATTGTGTGAGAGGCATTCAAGCTAATAGGGAAAGAATTTCAAAATTACTGCATGAGGTGAGTTGTTCACTTATTTGAAACAAATCTCAAATGATGACAAATAGGTTTAAATCCCTACGCTAATCACTGTTTCACTTTTAATTCACCTTGCAGTCACTGATGCTCGTCACATCCTTAAACCCAGTAAGTGTCCTCTTGTCTACTTTTGTAAGTTGCTAATTTTCACATTTTTTTTAAAACTGAATTTAATTTGTCTGTTCCGGAAAATTGGTTATGACAAGGCTGCAACAGTTGCCAAGACAGCCCACAAAGAGGGGTGTACTCTTAAGGTGATGATGCCATGTTATACTTGTTTTTCCGTTTGTCTTGCTTATTTTGACCTCTTTCTGAATATTAAATAAAAAATCATGTTTGACATGCATTAATTCTTAACAAATTAAGTTTAAGAAGCTTATTCTTTATGTAAGTATATCCGTGCATAAGCATTTCAACTCTTGTATTCTCTTTCTTCCATTAATAGTTGTGATTTTTATATGAATGAATTGATCCCTTCTTAATAATTTATGTTTTTCGTGGATGTCCAAAAAATCTTGGCTAAATATCGAAATTGAAATGATTGTTTAGGAAGGTGCATTGAAACTCGGAGTGCTCAGCTCTGAAGATTTCGACAAGCTTGTTCTAATAATTCCTTGTTTCATCATCGGCTACATTTGAGGTAGTATTTTTTTAGCTACACCCGTTGATTGGTTTGAGAAATGGCAACCCAATGAACAATAATTTGGCTTCCTAAGTTGATATTCACGAGGGAAGAGTTCTTCCAAATTTGTAACGAGACAATGTATTGCAGAAATTTACTGACCCAAATAAATGGAAATTTTTTATTCATTGTCCTTGCATTATATTTCCAAGGATTTCTGGATTGTAAATTTGTCATAATAGAGTTATTAGTTTTTAGATAGTGTTCTGTCTTGCTTAGGCGATGAATTCGTGTCTGTGATAAAGAAGTAAACTAGTGAAGGAGATTTAAAACGGGTGTCTAATAATTTTACTATTAAATATATCTTTTTTTTATAGAAAATATAGTTAAATAAATTTTAGGTATGGAGTTTGCATCATGCATGGCAACCATTAAAATTAATGTTATCTTATTGTCAAAATGTCTTTCCTACTCTACGAAAGATCAGAAATCTTATAAGGAACATAAGTATGGATTCAATTTTTACCTTGGTCAAATTGGAATCTCATATTTCGATGTAAGATTTGAATTAAATTCTGATTTGAATTAAATCTTATTGTCCAATGTATGATTATGTTATATTGCCTTTGTGTTCTTTTCTCTCCTGTGTGTTTCTTCATAATTATTTTCTATTCCATCATCACTAAATGTTTTATTGTTGACCAAGTTTTTTCATTTCTTGTGAGTCATGTTATAATTAACACTTGGCCTGAGGTAGTTATACTTGACGTTGAATTTGCACATCACGTGTACACTTTTGTGGTTTATGCAGGATTTTTAAAATAAAAAATTTAAAGTATGAATTGGCTCTCATGTTTTTTTTTTCACTTAGGTGTGGGAATATCAATTGGACAAAGCGGACTAAATGCAATATCTGCGATACAAATAAGCCTGGCATAATGAGGGTGGTGTAAGGTATTGGATTGAATTCTTTTATATACCTTCATGATGACTATTTTGCATGCTAGGAAGTGTATAAATATTAAAATTAATTTTATTTAAACATAATTAAACTTTAAAACATTTTTATAAAATTATAAGTGAATATCATTAACCTCATGACTTAAACATGCTTTATTTTTTAAAATCTATTAGATATTTATTACAATTTTTTAAAATTGAATTTAATTATTTTTTTTTAAATTTATTTTCATGCATGACTAAAGGTATCTTTAGATATTTAAACATAATTAATTAATATTTTTTTTAAAAAAGTAAACTTTTTAGCCGTAAAAAAGTAAGCTTTTTAGACACTACGTACCATTAGTTATTTATTTTTAATCAAACACTACCATTATTAATATATATTGATTTTGGCATATATAGAAGCATTTAGGGATGACGTAAAAGTATTTCTTTTTAAATAATTATTTGAAAATTATTTGATTTTTATGCACATATTATATATTGAAACTATTTGAAAAAATTCTATTTATTTATTTTTAACTTATTTGTTTTTAGTTTTTTTTATCATTGGGGAAGACTTATTTGTCATTATGGATTGTTTAAAATTAGGCTTTTTTACTTTTTCAATTACCCACACATCAATTACTCTCTTGATTCTCTGTTGTACTTCCTGCACTAAACATCTAATTATATATAAAAAATTCATACTCATCATTTATTTCAAATATTAATTATGTGGAGTGGACGTGCTTCCATTCCTTGAAATCCCTATGCACACGTAGTTCAATAATAATAAAAATGATTTGCTACAACTACATACATTGAAATATGTTAAAAGAATGCACTAATATAGAATTTGTGCACCTAACTTGGGGTAACAAATTAAAAGAAACACGTAGTTCAAGAGATAATATAATAATTATGTCATAATCACACCTAATGAAGTTTCAAATAACCTACGTAAGCTATCTTTGGCAGAATTCACATTAGTTTAAACCATTTCATTGAATTTTCATGTGTTTCTAATTCATGCAAGTAGTTTAGTAGATTTTGCTTCATTTTTTATGGGCTTGTAGCTATAGTTTCATTGTTGTTATCCTCTTTGGTCCCCAAAGTGGTGGATCTTGCGGTTGATCCTCAGGAATATCGTCTTTACCGTTACCTTATTTGTTGGAATCTTTCAAGCTGCATTTGGTATTTCCAGGTAGTTTCCTCATCTACTAAAATTCTGCAGGTTGAGGTTTCTTGTGGATTTTCTTTCACATGCTACACTTGTTGGATTCATGGTAGGCACAACCATCATGATAAAGATACAATAGAAAAAAATAACAAAAAAAAATGTCAAAAAAAATAGCATATACTATGACGGTTATAATATAACCGTCTTAGTATATCGGATTTATTACGCCAATTATACAATAACCGTCGTACAAAGCCGTTGAATATGGACAAATACAAAGACGGTTTCTAATACGGTTGAACTCATAACCGCTGTAGATTGAGATGACATATTACGACAATTCCAATAACTGTCTTTATAACTTTTTCACCTTTTACGACGCCTCATTTTACGACGGTTCATAACCGTTGTAAAAGGTACGATATAACCGACTTAAAAAGTGATATTTCTAGTAGTGATAGAACGCCTATGTATATGATTTCGTTATCCTTTATATCACTCACAGATCACTTATAGGCGCTTGCTTTGTGAATTCTAATTATTGTCTAAAGGCATCTTCTGATAATTTTAAATTTGACAATTTCTCTTGCTGTCAAAGGTTACATTTGATGGACTTGTGATATGCACAATGTTCATTCAGACAAAATTTCATGCTAAGGATGAGGTAACAAATATTGATGTCTTTGTTTTTAAATAGTTTTCATTTTCTCCTCAAGAATAGTTTCTGTAACTTAACCACTAAGTGAATTTTAATCCTATGTAATGCAACATAAGCCTTATGTCTTTTGCAGGGGTTAGTCAAGATACAACTTGTTTCAAATTTTAATGATTAATTAATAACCTCACTTGGTATCATTGGAACTATCTTTCATTAGTAGCTTGATCTTATACTCTAACTTGAATCTTGAGAGTAGGACTCTATATGTAGTTTTCCTTGCTAGTATCTTTATGTATTTTGTGAACTGGAAATTGACCTTCAAAAATACATTTACAAAGAAATGTATTTCATGTAGTTAATACTAGTAAAGAGGCAAAGAGAATGGCTTTGCCATCTAAAGTTCCTCCGGTGTTAAAGAGTTGCTAAGCCTCGTTTTACTGAAATAAATAGATCAAGGTTCAACTTTTTTCCTAGCTATATTTAACTTGTACAAGTTTCTGTTATCAATACAGGGTGACAATAAAAGCAAGCAGGTTCTTGAAGAAATTTACAAGGTCTGCATCATTGGAAACCTTATTACTAATTCCTCAAGATAATACTTTTAAATTGTACTAGCAACTTATAAAGATATAACCCCTTTTTTTTGTAGTGCCACTGGTAGTAGAGAGGCGAAGTAAATATTTAGCAGCTCTATTAAACATAATCTTTTAAATTATACTAGTAAAGATATAACCCCTTTAAGAAATGATTCTTGTATTTTTCACATTTAGCACGTAGCATTTGAACTGAATTTCTGATTATTTTATTTTTATGATTATTATTTAGGCTGTAAAAATGATTAATTAAATTTGTAAGGTTTTTTAATTGTGAATTTTCACCAATCTTGTAGGTGGAGCTTTTCGGATGCAATGGAGAAGAATTTGATTTGCTGAATTAATCTAATTATTAATTTGTTAGTTGCTAAGGTAATGTTTGTGACGCATTTCTATTTTGTCCAGAGGCTCTAGAGAGTAAACAAGAAATTGCAACCACTTCTAGAAGTAATGTTTCAATAAACCTTATAAACCCTTTGATCAATCAATCTCCTCTGAATTTGGTGTGGTAATGCTTCAGTCGTTCATTCCTTGTGGTTTACTAATTCTGTTTTTTCAGATCGGTGGTGTTAATTACATTTTTGGCCATTTTGAATTAAGTATTCAATGTGTTGCTAATTATTGCATATCAACTTTGGATTACTCTCTAAGTAGCAGTGTTGTTTATGTTTGGTTTTCTCTGGAAACTTTTTGTATCATAAACACTACTATTGGTGAATACTGTTTTTATCTCTACTTGACAGTACTAATCCAGGTCTCATGATATATCTTGGTTTTCCTCTTCTTTATGCATGTGGAGATTCACCATTCTGGGATTATAAGCAAGCATATGAAGACGCAGTAGCTACCAATAAGACCATATTGGTGTTTTTCGGATGTAGTATGACTTTGTTGGTACTTTAGCATTTTTTTTAATTTTGTATTTTGTTTATGTGTGTGTGCGCGTATTTGTAATTTTTGGATATATATAATTTATTTCTATGGCTAGATGGCTTTTTACTCAGTACCACATTAAATATATGAATCAATCACCTTTAGTTTATATGTCTGTTATATGATACAATATTTAATTTTGGGAAAAGGATAGCATTTGTTATTTGCTCCAATTTTATTTTTTATATGCATGGATTTTTTAAAAATAAAATACATGGAATTTTTTGGGAATGATTCACTTCCAGCAGAACCCAGATTTAGTAGTTTCCTAATTCCTTCCATTTATTGAGTTTCAATGATAATAATAAAGCTCATTTTAAGTTCTTAATTCTTAACTTTTTTTAATATCTTTTAATTATTTATCTTTTAAATTTTTATATAATATTAAATGGATTAAAACTATTATCCAAAATTTAAGTATGGACTCTAGTGACACACAAGTTGACATGTTAGTATATTTATTCCCACACTAGCTAAAATTTAAGTATAGGCTACAATGACACAATTCATGTTAAATTTCATTCAAAATCTATACGAAAATTGTGTGTGAATATATGTCAAATGAGTTTATACCTACATATTCTATATCTAATAATAGTGACAATTTTTGTTTGTCATTATAGGTAATTTTTCTTGTGGCAATGAATTTTCATCTTCAATATTATTACCAATTAAGGAAGATTATAATTTTAAACCTATTGTTTAAATCTAAGAACAGGGTTCAAGATGCTAATTATAACAATTATTCTTCGTTACATAACTAGATATAACAAAAAAAACATTATTTAATTTTTATTCAAAGCTTTACATTTAATTTGTTTGCGAAAGAAAACAAACTTGTAATTTTTTTTTCCAGACCCAAAAGCTAAACTTATTACTAAAATAAACCATATAAGGCATTCATTCACTTAAAGTCAGATAAATGTAAAATGATGCCTCATATGACCCTTTGGCATGTTACAAATAAATACAACATCAATTACAATCATTAAACAAAAGGAACTGAATACCTAAGTTGGTCGACACTATAAAAAAGACTAAACACAAAAGGAAAGGAAATGAGAGCACGTCTTCATGTCCTTGCAGGTCCATCTACGTTGTTCATAAGAGAAGAGTACGTCTCTTAATTATTTGCTAATCTAACACAATGTTCAAGATCACATCACAATTATATGTGCAATAATACAAGGATAAGCACAAAAACAAGGGAGAAGGTGGGAGTGGCATTTGTTTCTCGCTCAGACAAAATAAGTTTCGTCCTAGCCTACTCTAATAATAAAATATATTTCACTCTTTGAAAATTGAAAACCAAAATAGAAGCTAGAATGTTACTTTTTCCCCCACAAAAATAAGCGTCAGCCTTGTCAACTCTATTTTTAAAATGAGTTATCATCGGCCGAGCCAACGACATGAATAATTCTTTTTCTTTCTTTTTTTGAAAATGTGTAGTGTGGGTTAAATCGACGCTATTTAGCATCCGTGTCGAGTTAGCTAATTAGTCGTTTTCTTGTAACATCTTTAACCAAGCATTTTTTTTATTAACTTATAAAGTTTCTAATAGTGTGTTTGTGTCCCCCATTAGAACACGTTCTAAAGCCATAATTACGAAGAAGTACTACTAACTAATTTGTTGCTTTGATCTTAATAAAAACATGTTATAATTATCCCAAGCACATACCTGATGTTAACAACAACAAACAAGACAATTTTATTTCATTCATAGTACATGTAATCTTAAAATGGGAAGTACATGAATATCCATCTCCCTTTATTCTAGTCCCTTTCCACAATAGAACATTGAGTGACACCATATATCAGAAACAAACTGAATACTAGGGCCTATTATTTGAAATATATATGTTCCTGAAGTTCTTTCTATTTAAGCTGAACCTTGGTGGCATAAGTATTTCCAGGTTGCCAGTTACTAGGTATGACAATCATGGGATCCACCCAATCAGACATGCCACTCACCCTAAACCTCAACCGGATTTCGCCACTCGGTGGGTTAGGAAAGTCAAACACTGCTCCAGAGTTCCTGTTAAGTGACTTCCATTGTCCCATCTGCACCATTAACAACATTCAAAGAATCAAATATATATATATATATATATATATATATATATATATATATATATATATATAGTCATATTTTTTTTAAAGATCATATATTGTCTAAAAATATTAATTATACATGTTTCTATGATAAAATAATATCTTTAATAAATTATTCTTATTAAAAATTAGAATTATAAATTCATTTATATTTTTAGATAAGATGCTAATGGGTAAAAATAAAAACTAACGTAGCATTCCTTGTACAAAGGTGGGGGAATTATCATTGTACGCAATCTTATCCAAAGCGATTGTTTTTGAATTCAAACTATGAGGACAGACGCAACTAATTGAACAGCAGCACTCGAATAAAAGAGAGGACACTATGCCAAAAACAGCTTATAAATAATGCTTATTTTTGCATTACATAACGCTTTTGAAGCGCTGTTTAAGCATGCGATATCTATTCGAAGATAGCGCTTCAGAAAAAGTGCTATCTAAATATATCATTTATTTGTGCGTTTACTTTGTCTTATTTTATAGAAAAAGCTATAGTACTTTTATCATTGTTTTAGGAAATTTTAAAACCTATATAAATAGTTAATTTAATTAGCGATTTCAAAGGTGATATAAATATACCTGATACAATTCAACAGCAGTGACATCGTGTATGCCATTAACATTGAGAATGACCAAAGCAAAGTAACCAGGGTTGGTGCTAGTTTCCTTGATGTGGAACAAGACATTGCCGGTGTATGTACATGGAACCCTTTTGTATTCAATATCCACTGTACCGTATTTCTTAAGCTCTTCAGATGAATATTCATTGCGTCCCAATTTCAAGAAGGCGCGTGGGCTCATGACGAAGTCTGTTCTGTCTCCATAACCTTGGTCTGTTGCCACCAGGTATGCTCCATTGGTATCACATAATTCTGGTACTAGGCATCTCACCTGAGTACACAAATCACCTTTTATTTTAGCATTTCAGTAAAAAATTTCATTTTTTTTTATCTTTCTTCATAATTATAATTTTTCTCTTTTTTAACTCTTTCTAGATAACACATTTTGGTGTTTATCAAATATTTTCTTTAAGTGATACATCATCATCATTCATATTTGACAAATTAGTAATACATAATTAGTGCAAATACTAGGCAACTTTTTTCTTTCTTTCTTTCATATATTTAAATATTTTGTTTAGTTGAGAGAAGTTTTGTTTTTTTTTTTTTAGATCATAAATATTTTTTATTAGAAACAATTTTATTCGAACTAGCTAGCACTTGTTTTACTAGTTTTATTAGAAACAATGATTGGTTATTGAAAAGAAAATAAGAAAAGAAAAGTAGGTACCTGATAACATGTGCCACAGCCAGCTCCATTCCTCCACAGCCCAGACACCCCAGCCACTCTTCCACCATACCAATTCATTTTCCTTCCATATTCACCAAAGCCACAAGCTCCGGCTAAAATGTAATACCAAATTGTTATGTGATCAACTATCATAGTGCACACTTTGCATCGAAAATATTGTAGAAGGCATCTTAAAAGAGAAGGATGCATATTTAACAGTAACTTCTTTAAATATTTTTGCAAGCTAGAATCAAAACAATATATTTAGTTTCAAAATCTTAAGGTCACTAGTGAAGCATGCAAATGTTCATCCTTCCCCCTCCCAAAACATGGTCCTACTTCGTAATTCGTAGCTTGCAAACGAATATTGTGATGTAGAATAATTAACATTCCCCCATTTTGGAGAAATTATTATGTAATACAGGATCCCCACGATATTTAAGTTTTCAATTTATGGAAGAAAAATAATAACACTCAACTCGATGTGATGTAAAGAATAGTAAGGACTATAATAGTTGTTTATGTTCACTAAATAATTTCTTCCTATTTTGGAATAGATTAGGGTAAAAGAAAAAAAGAAAAGGAAAAAAGATAGATATAATTAATAAGCCATGTATATATAGTGATATAAGAAGGATCAAAAGAAAATAAGTAAAAATGAAACGATGAAAAAGTATATGTATATTTATAAAAAAAAAAACTATTGTGTTTTGTATAAAATAACTTATTTTACCGGCACATATGATGGATATTTACTATCTAGAATTAGATAGACAGATAGATACACGAGGAGAGTCAGGTCACATACTTGGAGTCCCATAGCCATCAGAGGTACTATAAAAGGTTGCCCTGGATTTAGTATATTCCTGGCAATAACACAGTGCAGGAAAGAGCAGTATGACACAAACAAGGCCAAGTTGGTGCTTAAAACTAAGCTCCATGTCTAAATGACAAATTAAATTCTCAGGTGCAAAGACAAGAAAGAAACGAATAAAAGTATATATAAAAATGAGATGAAAGAAGGCTTTATGAGATAGGAAACAAAGAGAGGGTCATGTATTTATAGTACAACCCGAGGTCTAGATACATATAACAGCGTGATATATAGCCCATGCCACTTTAATTTTTTCCACCTTGGCGTCCATAGTATATGCTGGAGGATTAGAATGATGATGATATCACCGGTCAAGGAGATAAAGATCTTTATTACATATGAAAAAAATAAATTGGCACTACATATTTTATATAATTTTATTATTAATTAGATTTATTTACTTTTTCCACTTGTTAATTGAGAGATATTCATAGATAAAAATGAGACCTATCAAAGTTTATGATATGCCTAGCCTCTTTAAACTGTTACATTTTAATGGGAAGATCAATCCATGCATGTTCCATGAACTTGTTGCTCCACTAGGTTCAGAATCTGGATAGAATCGAAGTTTCTAATCAAAGCGCGTGAGCATACAGAAACAAATATTGTAATAATTTGAAAGGGTAATAAATAATAATTATTATTACCCCACTTTCCCTTAATTTTATTTTATTCTTTTTGCTGGGTGTTGTTATTAAATTTAATATTTTCTCGTCACCAAAAAAATAATGATATATTTACTGATTCCGAAAATATTCTTTTTTTACTGATTCCGAAAATATTCTTAATAGCAAATTCTACGTATCGTTTATTTAACCTGCAGAAAAAATAATTATGTGGTGTATCATTTATTTAACCTTTAAATAATGAAATTGTTTCTAAATAAAACAGGATCGTGACACTAATTTGTATTTGATGTATATATAAATATTTGGGCATGTTTTAAGTAAATTTGGATGGTTGAAAATGATTTTGACTTCATCATTTGTTTTCTATATATAACTTGCTCCTTCTTAATTCTTAATTACTCTATGTGAGAGTGCAGGTATTGCCTCCTCCAGACCAGGACTATTTCATTCTGAGTTAGGTAAATTTTATATTATACACAAATACACAATATCCTACCCGGTACGTATTGAGAAAAAAATATAATTGACCAGCCATGAGATATCTACAGCACGACGTGGTTCTGGTTGAATGATGTGAGGTTGATTTTTCGATTGTCTAAAGTTGATCGGACTAAGATGGGTCTTGTGGATAACCTTGAAGAATGGAAAACAATACTCTTTAATATTTAAAAATGCCCCTTATAATAATATGGGTAAATATATATTTTTTCCTTTTAAATTTATTATTTTAATTTTGGTCCTGTAAAAAATTTTGTTTAATTTTAGTCCGATAAATTTGAATTTTTTTAATTTTCATCTTTATAAGATATTTTACTTATTTTTTATTTTTCAAAGTTTGTATTTTATCAATTTTAATCTCTAAAAATATGATCTTATGAGACTATAAATGAAAAAATTAAAATTTTAAAGAGACTAAAATTATATAAAAAAATTATAAAAACTAAAGATAAAAAAAATTTTACAGTAATCAAAATGAGAAAAAATATCAACTTATTGAACTAAAATTAGAAAAATAAATTTACATTTTCACCCAAATAAAAAAAAACTAATTTAAGGCTAATGTATTTTTTTGTAAAATTCTACTAAATCACCTGAGTGCACTCTTAATTAATGAATCCGTAAAAAGTTGAAAAGAAAATATAAAAAGTAAACAATTAGTATTACTTTCATAACCTTTGAACTAACCCACTACGCGCAGTAGTATTTTGCGTGTATTTTGTTAAACCAGTGGTCCAATGCAATTAATATCGTCAAAGGTTCGTTTGTTGGGTCAAAATGAAGATAAAGGGACAAACTAAGCAATACTCTTTTTTTATACTTTCTCTCTTATTCGGCCAAATTTATGTGAAATTTATCTATTAAATATGTCAGTTTCGTTCTTTTATTCGGTGAATCTCATTTTTAAACTAATGAGACACACATAAGCGCTTTAATTAATATAAGAGATAATTCAAAAGAATTCACACAGTATAAGTGAAAGAATATATGTTTAATTTTAATTATGTATAAAATTTTCTTGAGTTAATAACAACCACGTATTAAAAGTGAAATTTGTCTTTGACCAAATGAATCTTTAACCTAAGAAAAAAAATATAAGAGATGATGTATTTGTTGATTACCAAAAACATAATAATAAGAGATAATATGATCAAATTAGAAAGTATATTGCTTACTGTGTATGTTTGTATAATTATATGTATCATATCAAAGCCTCATTGTTTTATTATTTAAATAACAGAATTTAAATTTGTATGATTTTAAAATGGTTATTATATATAATTATTGATTTTTTAAATTCTTGTAGTTATAAATAAATTTAATTTTTTTGTCTTCATAAATTTTAAAATCTTTTAAAACTGTTCATGGTACTACGTAATGATGATGTGTAAGAATTTAAATATGCTACATTAGTGATTATCTTGAAGTGACACATATATTTAAAAAAATAATATAAAATTTAAATAACAAAACATCAAATAATAAATTAATTTTGTACCGAAAACTAATAAAATTAGTTTAAATACTAGTCATATAATATAAATAGATAAATGAGAACATACACGCAACTACGGTTGTTTTTTCTTTTTTATACAACTACGGTTGATTATTATGCAAGGTTCCACACGCACGAAAATATCTAACGAGCAAATTTAATTTCGTTGTAATGAACCCACAGATTCATTCATTTGAACGAACTGATCAACAAATTGTATTCGCTTGGGTCTTGATCAGGTCAAATAGAATCATCTAATTACTGATCAAAAGAAATCATCTAATTTTTATAAAAAGTAGAAACAGCCGGTGAAGATAATGACAAAATGTTAACAAGTAAGGCAATAATAATAATAATAATAATAATAATAATAATAATAATAATAATAATGATGATGATTATAATTAAGAAGGCTACCCAGGCAAGATTTTGGTAAGGGTTTCCAAAACCTTCGTTTTAGATTTTAACAACTATTTTATTTAATAATAATAATTTTGCCTCTACCTGTAAAAAGTCTATTTACATTTTAAAATATTTGAAAGATAAATTTTAGTTAATTATAATAATTTAATAAATTATTTTAGTTTTTTTACTAATTTTAAAAAAAAAATACCTTGCGCTTAATCTTGAATGTTAAATAAACGCTGAGTCCCTGATTTATGCTAGCGCTCTGTCAATGTGTTGATTTTGGAAGCTTGGTTTGAATGTCTGATTTCCATTCAACTAACGTAAAGACGGATTATTTAATCTTTTCTTTTTACACTGAGGCAGATTATTTAATCTGACACCATTTGCTTTGGACTTTGGTAGGTTGAAGCAGGATCGACCTGTTAAAAAAAATAACTATTGAATTTTGTGACAATTTATTAATATTTTACTAATTTTAATTATTTTATATGTTTATACTGGCGCATATATACTATCAGCTTGCTTAATTTGCATTGATATGACACTTTGACTTTTTTTATAGTTTTGGTTAACTATATATTTTATTTGAGTTACCTTTACAAAATTATTCTTTTGGGGTTGATCATGTAGCCTCTATAACTTTTTAATCAATGTTTATGCTTAATTACAATGCTCTAATTCTATGCTTCATGTTTATGTATGGTTGATTATCCATGCGTTATTTTGATTTGATTTGTGGTTGAAAAATGCTCTTTAAATCTTTAACTGAAGTAAGGTAGCTAATAAACCTTGTTGTTAGGAATAGGATTTGGTTTATTATTAGTCATCTTAAGCACATTTTTAGTTAACCAAGGAACTAGGGCTTAATAAGGACTCCACCTAAAGAATTAGGATTTGAGTAAAACTATGGATTGATATGTCTTTTAAATTATAAATGTGATTAACAGTCTTGAAATGCATGTTAAGAAGGTTTCATGAAGTTCAACTCTTACATTTTTTGTTATCCTGTTAAACCTTTTTTTTTTTTGCATTATGAGTGTTTGCTAAAAATACTAAAAATAAAATAAAATTCATCACTTGTTTAGTTTTGTCATTGTTTAATTCAAACTCATATCATTTATATTTTTGTTATTCAACTCAATTATTGTTTCTAATAGTTTAGATAATCAAAAGCGTGATTTTAGTTAAATATTGTACAAGTCGATCTCTTGAGAAATAATACCCTACTCACACTTTGCAGTCTTTGCTACTAATGCAATTTGATACACCTCTGGTAATAGGGACCATATTCATACTCATTTGAAGGCGAGGGCTCTTCCTTTTACTTGTTTATTGTTGTAACCTACTTTTTCTTTCTCTCAATCTTGTTCCCAAATAAATATGCTTTTTTTAGAAGAAATAAATATGCTACTACACTTTCTTAATTCAATTTTGTGCAGTAATAAATATGCTAGAATATGGATTCTTAATTAAATTCCATGAATGATAAATAACACAGGGGAGATGGATTATATTTTCTATTATGACTCTATAAAAGCAATTTACATTAGTGGCTTAAAATGAGCAATTCCTTATGAAATTGCTATCTTTGTGTGACGAGTGACTCAAAAATTGGGGTTTCTTAGGGAACCATGGTTAAAAGTCCCCTACTTCTTAAGTCATTGATATTTATTTTAAGGGGTGTATTTAATTTAAAATTTTAAAAGATTTTTTTTATAAAAAAAATTGCGGTAAACAATCAAAATTTTTAAATAATAAGAATAAGTGTTATGATATTCAATTAAAATAATTAGAATTTTTTAAAAAATCCAATAAAATTAATTGATATTTAAATAAGATTATTTACCACTTAATTTTAGTATTTTTTATAATGAATTTTATATAATCTTTTAATAAGATGCTAAATATCACATTTATCGAACAATCTCATCAAAATTCTTCAATGTCTTCTTCCTTCGTCAAAAGCGGTATACACATGGAAGGAAACTCAGTGACAGGTAACGCAGAGGTGGGTGATTTCTTCATATGAATCCATGCAGTGCTAATTATTAATGCCGTGAATTGCTTTTGTGTAGTGGTGAATGCTAGAATTCTCGTGGTTGCTTATGGATTGATTTGAAGCTTAGGAGGTAGGAGTTAACTCTAACCAGCGGAAGGAGATCAAGAAACAATTGTGGTTATGAAAATTGGTGTTAAATTGATGCACAGTAACTTTGCTAGTGTTTTCGTTGGATACAATGTAAGCACTCCTTATAACGGAATTGTAATTTTAGAGTTTTAGGATTTAAGATTTATTATTATTACCATAAAAAAATATAATTTTGAATTAAAAAAATATCCTGAAATGCTTTCAAATCTTATTAATCTATAAAATTATTTAAATTCTTATAATATAAATTCATTAAAATCTAAATTATAAAATGTTAATCTTAAAAATCTTTTAAGAAAATCTGATTAATCCTACGCAATCTTTTAAAATTCTCGAGATTTTTTTATGTCAAAATAAACTATTAAAACCCCAAACCAATACATCCCCTGAAAACAATTCCATAGGAAAGTGCTATTAAAAGGCCTTTCTTTTAAGTCATCGATTCTGCTATTAAAAGGCTATTTTTCGGAACATGTTAAAACAAGCCATGGATCATAAACACGAGCCTAATCTTGAGGGAACGACCAAGATCAAATAGTGATAAGATTTTATCAATTTGAATCTTGACCATTTGAATCCCCTCCAACACCGGTTGGGGTTTGCATCTGAATCAAACCATAATAATGTGAAGCATTATATTAAAACAAAAAATTATGCTGATATTATAAAAAATATATATATATAACATCGTCAATCTTACTCTTTACATAATAATACATCATATTTACAATGTTTATATGAAGGGGTTTCATTTAAGTTATATATATATATATATATATATATATATATATATATATATATATATATATATATATATATATATATACCTATGGGCACAAATCAATTGACTATTCGTTAGTATTTGACTCTCTTTTTTGTGGTGGTACATGCCCTATCCAAAATAAATCAGCAGAGGCGTATCCAAATAAGCAAGTACAATTTATTCATTTTTGGTAGTGGCAGACAAAACAAGTATAAGTTATTCACAAAGTAAATAGGAATAAATTATAAATGGGGTGCGTCCCTTTATAATTACCCACTAAATAACCCCTAACCTTTTACACATATCCAATATTTTGACTATCCTTCTTGCCATCATTTTGATCGCGGCTAGGTGCCTATGGGGTAATAGTTGCTACTCGGATATGCGCATCATCATCACTTTTGAGAGCTTCTTATGTTCGGTGAAACATGGAACGGAAGCGATAATTAATGTACTTCATGTTGCTCCTTTTCTTGTCTAACAACTGTGATGTGGTCAAGGTGATCACTTGGCTGCAATATGCAGTAGATAAGTCAAATAAATTGACGGGAAAAATAAAGAAATAACATGAAAATATGGTTAGCGCTTTTCACGATGATGTACATTTATATTACATATAGCACGTATCTTGGTGTGGAGTGTGGTTACTACCTTTTGTTTTACACTTTTACTTGTGGAAAGAAAGGTCTATGGTCCATCATTTGAATTGTGTGGAGTGTGATTACTACCTTTTGTCTTACACTATTACTCGTGTGTTTGCCTTCATCCTTTTTGCAAACTCCATTCCATGCGGTCATGCTGGAACGGAAGCCTGCCACTATGTATTGTTTCCGGGAGATATAAGATGGATCGAATAGTTAAGGGAGAAAGATTGTGGATTTAATCTCCTATGCTAATAAAATTAACAATTAACATTTACCAATGAAAAATATTTGCTCCAAATTACTTTTGTCAAAAACAAAGAAGAGCAAAGTTTCTCCTTTTCCATTTTAGTCACTATAGGTAACAAGGATTAGGCATAATATATTTCTCTCATTTATTTGATTTCTCTTTGTATGGTCTCAAGTCGCA
This sequence comes from Glycine max, assembly GCF_000004515.6. NCBI lineage: Eukaryota > Viridiplantae > Streptophyta > Magnoliopsida > Fabales > Fabaceae > Glycine > Glycine max. Next base: position 6,568,390 of record NC_038241.2, read on the forward strand.
ATCAAAAGAGATATGGTGAAAATTGAAGACCAGAGTTAAGATGGAGACTCTCCATTATGTAGCATATTTGTGTACTGCTAGAGAGATCTAAGTTGCCAACTATGTAACCAAATTGCCTTACAATCCTTATTTCATTAATAATTTTTCTGCAGTTAACTACAAACCTACAAGGCATTCCTGCTACACTTATGTGTCATCAACCCTTTTCTTTAACCTACATGGCATCACGTGATATCCTTTGTTGCAACTTGCAAGCCATTATGCTCAACTTCACTTTGACTTGTTTTTGCTGTTTGTATTACCCTGCATTTCTAAACCGTCAAGCTTTTTAGGGTACAGATTGGGGCGTAATACCCAGTGTTTCCTATAGCTAAAGTGTTAGTCGAAAGACCATTGTCTGATTTGGACCATGTTTTAAATCACAATTATAGTTACATTTTGGTCATTCAAATTGTGAAAAAAAAAAATGTAACACATACACTTGCGGTGGTATCAAAAACCGAAGTATTAATGCTGCAATTGCGGTCACATAAGGAGGTTTTTAATGGCGGGGATGAAGAAAGAAAACGTAGATAAACATAAAAGACTAAGACTGATTAATTTTTTTGTTTAAGGACAAAAAGTAAAAACTTGAAAAGTACTGAAAACATAATTAACTATTAAAATAACGATTCCGGACAAAAACAAGTATTAATTAAGCCAGAATTATGATTTTTATTTTCTTCTCTGTAACATTGCTGTAAGGTTCCATGCCGAAGTTGTAAGGAATTAAACTATGAGCATGCTTGTTTTAACGTTCAAAACCCTCCAAGCGGACGTTCAGTTAAAAGTTGGAATTTGTAGTTTCTCACAAAACATAGCTTTGGAACGTGTGCCCACATGGTAAAAGTTAAACAAACACACACTAATTAATGATGGCTTTACTTGGCTGGATGAAGGCAATTGGGGTACGGTATTTTGCAAATTGTCATGTACGTCAATATCAGATTAAGTTTAACAATATAAAGGCAATTACCGACCGGGACATGGTAAGGACTAAGGAGAAGGAATCTTTAGAAGGATTTGGAGTACCTATGATAAGGGCTAGAATAAAGAAGATCAAGGAAGTTTTTCAATAAGTGTTAACCATGCTATTTGAATTTAGGCTCAGGTTACAAGTAGAGAAGTTTCGGATTGTCAATTGTACCATTTTCCAAGAAGAGTAGAGGGCGTCACGTTTGTTGAGTGATTTTATTAGCATTTTGTTAGTTGAAATAAAGATTCAAACTTGTGTTAAAGTAGTTATCAATTCTCTTTGAATTTGCACCACCTATGAGCTTGTTTTAATTTGAAGAAATTAAGGTTTAATAAGGTAGAAACTTTAGGCTTGTGTCTGCCTTTTGACTGACCAGGAGTTGCGCATTTTTTCACATGTTTTTGTGTCTTAATTCTAGTTTTAATTAGGTATAATGACACCATCAATTGTTGTTATTGGTGATGCTTTCATCTTTTCACTTTTGTAACCGACTTGATGTCATTCCTATTTATGAACTGCACATTTTCTAATAAAGAACGGACCTTGAATTGAGTTTTAATCACCTTCTAAAGTGTGAGAGTGAATCTCTTTAGTTACTTGAGTGATTCAAGAAATTGGTTTATCAAGGAACACTACCTTGTGTGTGACACCAATTTCGGAGGATTGATTCTTCCAACCACGTTCTTCATTCTCCTTCTTCATCATTCTAAATTATCATTCTCCATCCAAACACATTCATACTTTGAACCAAATTCCTTTCATTCAATCCTCCATAAACTCGTCACTTTCTCTTTCCTTATCCAGTCCATTTTTTTTGAATTTTCATACAAGTACAAAAAAAAAACCTTTGAAGATCCATCCTCAACCCTTGTGCAAATGAGTTTACATCATTTTGGTAATCAGAGCTCCGGTTCAAGGGTTTTTCAAGACTGCTTGGGTTGAAATTTTTTGATAACATCCTTCTAATTTTTTCTTTACCATTTTATATTAGCATGTTCATGCTATTTCTTTTATTGAGGCTAAACCATTGCAAAAATTAGGCCTTTAATTTCGTGTTAAAAAAAAGGCAGAAACTTATTTTAAAAAAAAATATTTGGGCTGAATGGTTCATGCTATAATAGCTTTAAAAAATTCTTGAAGGTAATATAATTGGTTGTTAAAAGGTTTGAATTACCAAATTCTGAAGTATAATTCCTTCAAAAAATCCCATTGTGTAGTTGCTAGAATTTTTGTGTCCTTGTTCTAAGCCTTTGTTAGCTTAACCCTAAGTCTTTTCCTTGTCACAAATTGGTGGTTGAACTTTGTGTAAACTTTCTCTTGAATTGCTTTAGAACTCAAGGAGAATTCTAGAGTGGAAAAAGGCAAAAGTGCACAAAATTGAAAAAAAAAACATATTTGAGAGATACACTTGAGTGTGATGAGGTTCTATTTTCTTTATAACTATTATTATTTTTATTTTGAATATGTCAGGTGGTGGTGAACATCAATTGGATGGGGCACAAAGATGTTGGACATGTGTGGCCTCAGTTATCTTAAGAAGGGTTGAATTAATTTCCCACTAACAAACTTTTAACCCCCTTTTAAATGATAGGCTCAAAATACAAAAGAAGCAACAATCAATTCAATAGTGTTCTTTAAACATGCAAGAAAAAATTGATTGTAACAAAATAAATGAGATAAGGGAAGAGAGAATGCAAACACAGTTTTATACTGGTTCGGCAAAGTTCGTTGCCTATGTTCAGTCCTCAAGCAACCCACTTGAGATTTTCCTTTCTCTTTGTAAAACCCTTTTACAAAGTCTGAATCACACAGGGACAACTCATCCCTTGTGTTCAGAATTCCTTACAACTTAAGAGACCTTCGATCCCTTAATCAATCTCTTTGTATAAGAAGAAAGAAGAGGAATTCTCTCTTGAAGAGAAGGATATTGCAATTGAAGTCCATGGATGAACTCTTAATGGATTTGTAAGTGTCTGCCCAAGAGTTTCTTTTGAGATAGCATTTGGCAATGAAGTTCTCTTGGAATATCTCTCTCATTTTCTTTTGAGAGGATAAGACATTTTGGACAAGCAAAACTCTCTTCCAATTTCGTTCCCAAGTCACTAATTTATAAGCCTTTGATAGCCTTTCAAAAATCAAATGAAAAGTTGTGATTATAGGGAATATTTTTCACAAATCCTCACTAGTAATCGATTACACAGTTATATTTTGAAGGGTCATGACTTTTGAATTTGAATTTCAGGAGTTTTGTTGCTGGTAATCGATTACATGTTCAAAATTCAAATTCAAAACCCTTTTCAACAACTATTTCTCAAACTTCCCTTCTGGTAATCGATTACACTTCCTGGTAATCAATTACCAGAGCCTTGCATGACTTTGAAGCCCTTTGTTTTGAGGCAAGGCTTGATCTTGAAGAAATCTTGAATCAAGGCTTTGTTTGTTGAAACATTCTTGTATTAATCTTGAAGCAGTGTTTATCCTTTTGAAGCGGCCTTGTTTGATTCTTCTTTGGCATCATCAAAATCATGTATACATACATTCACAAAAGATTCTTGTTGAATGCTCTCAATGCTAAAATGCAAAGACTATTGAGAGAGAACAATGAGGAGTTGTATGAAAGAATTGAGCAATTAGAGAATCATGAGGAAGAAAGGAGAGGAGGAAATGGTGGTGGTCCAAGGCCAAACCGAATTGAAGGAGTCAAGCTCAACATTCCTCCCTTTAAAGGCAAAAGTGATCCAGAGGCATATTTGGAGTGGGAGCTCAAGATAAAGCATATCTTCTCATGTAACACCTATGAGGAGGCCCAAAAATTAAAGCTAGTAGTCGCGGAATTCTCAGATTATGCTCTTGTGTGGTGGAACAAATTGGGAAAGAGCTAGAAATGAGGAGCCTTTGGTGGAAACTTGGGTTGAGATGAAAAGGATCATGAGGAAGCGGTATGTACCGGCAAGCTATACCAGGGACTTAAAATTCAAACTTCAAAAGTTGTCCCAAGGTAGCAAAGGCATTGAGGAATATTATAAAGAAATGGAGGTGCTCATGATTCAAGCCAAGATAGAAAAGGATGAAGAGGTAACTATGGCTAGATTTCTTAATAGTTTAAATAATGATATTTGTGATGTTGTTGAGCTGTAGGAATTTGTTGAAATGGAGGATTTACTTCTCAAAGCAATCCATGTAGAGCAATAATTGAAGAGGAAAGGTGTGGCCAAAAGGAGTTCCACTAATTATGGTTCTTCCAGTTGGAAGGACAAGAGTAAAGGAGCTGTCACCTCTAATGCAGCACCTATACCATCAAAAACTCCTCAAAAATTCCAAGAACAGTCCTAAAAAAAGAGTTGGGATGTGAAGTGTTTTCGGTGTCAAGGCTTGGGACATTATGCATATAAGTGCCCTAACAAGAAAGCCATGATTCTTAAAGATGGAAAGTACATTAGTGAGTCTGAAGTTGAAAAGGGAGAAGAGAGTGAGGATGATGAGGAGGAAGTGGAGAAAACACCGGAGGGAGAATTGTTGATGATTAGGCGATTACTTGGCCATCAATTGAAGTATATGGAGGAAAGTCAAAGAGAAAACATTTTCCACACTATATGTTTGATCAATGGCAAAGTTTGCATGGTGGTCATTGATGGAGGGAGTTGTACCAATGTGGCAAGTGCAAGACTTGTGTCTAAATTGAATTTAGTCACAAAACCACATCCTAGGCCATATAAGCTTCAATGGCTTAGTGAGGATGGAGAGGTGCAAGTAAGGAAGCAAGTGGAATTGGATATTTCCATTGGAAAGTACAATGATAAGGTATTTTGTGATGTTGCTCCTATGGAGGCCATCCACTTACTCTTGGGAAGACCATGGCAATTTGATAAGAGGGCTAATCATGATGGTTTCACCAACAAGATCTCTTTCACGCATCAAGGCAAAAAGATAGTGCTCAAACCATTGAGTCCACAAAAAGTGTGTAAGGATCAAAGGAAAATGAGAGAGAAAATTCTTCAAGACAAGAGAGAAAAAGAAAAGAAGAGCCAAATACTTGAGTTTAAAAAGTGAGAACAAAAAGAGAGAAACACAAGAGAAGAAAAAGATGAGTGAAACACTTGAAGTGAGGGAGAATTTTCTAACTACAAAAGGAGAGGTCAAAGGGTTGTTTCATTCAAAACAGCCTCTATACTTGTTGATTTGCAAAAATTATGTTTTGATCACTAACACTTTTGACAACTTTGAATTGCCTTCTAGTGTGAAAACTCTTTTGCAGGAATTTGAGGATGTGTTTACATCAAGTGTTCCAAGTAGGTTGCCACCATTGAAGGGAATTGGGCATCAAATTGATCTCATGTCGGGAGCTTATTTTCCTAATAGGCCATCTTATAGGAGCAACCCTCAAGAGACCAAGGAGATCCAAAGACAAGTGGAAGAACTCATTGGTAAGGGATATGTAAGAGATAGCATGAGTCCATGTGTTGTCCCGATAATTTTGGTTCCAAAAAAAGATGGTTCTTGGAGGATGTTCTTCGATTGTAGAACTTTAAACAATATTACCATTAAATATAGGTATCCAATACCTAGACTTAATGATTTGCTTGATGAATTGCATGGTGCTTGTTGCTTTTCCAAAATTGATTTGAAAAGAGGTTACAATCATATAAGGATTAAAGAAGGAGATGAATGAAAAATCGCTTTCAAAACTAAATATGGATTATATGAATGGTTAGTTATGTCTTTCAGTTTGACTAATGCACCAAGCACTTTTATGAGATTAATGAACCATGTTTTGAGAGAATTCATTGGTAAATTTGTGGTGGTGTACTTTAATGATATCCTTGTTTATAGCACAACCCTTGATTTGCATGTTGCACACTTATCGGTGTTGTGTGTGCTTAGGAAGGAACAATTGTATGCTAACCTTGAAAAATGCATTTTTTGCAAAGATCATGTTGTGTTTCTTGGTTTTGTAGTGAGTTCCAAAGGGGTTCAAGTTGATGAAAAAAAGGACAAGGCTATCCAAGAGTGGCCTACACCTAAAAGTGTGACCGAGGTGAGAAGTTTTCATGGCCTAGCAAGTTTTTATAGGCGATTTGTGAAGGATTTTAGTACCATGGCAGCACCTTTGAATGAGGTAATTAAAAAAATGTTGTTTTCAAATGGAGGGAGAAACAAGAAGAAGTTTTCAATGCTCTTAAGCAAAAGTTAACCAATGCCCTCATACTTACTTTGCCAAATTTTTCAAAATCTTTTGAAATTGAATGTGATTCTTCAAATGTTGGGATTGGGGTTGTATTGTTACAAGAAGGCCATCCAATTGCTTGTTTTGGTAAAAAAAATTAAGTGCTCCTACCTTTAACCATTCTACTTATGATAAAGAGTCGTATGCCTTAGTGAGAGCGTTGAAAACATGGCAACACTATCTTTATCCCAAAGAGTTTGCGATCCATAGTGACCATGAGTCCCTAAAATACTTAAAGGGACAAGGCAGACTAAACAAAAGGCATGCCAAATGGGTAGAATTTCTTGAGCAATTCCCTTGTGTTATTAAACATAAAAAGGGAAAATGAAATATTGTTGCGGATGCCTTGTCAAGGAGGCACTTTTTGCTTTCTATGCTTGAAACAAAAATGATTGGATTTGATTGTTTGAAAGAAATGTATGAAGGAGATGACACCTTTGGTGAAATCTTCAAAAATTGTGAAAAGTTTTCTAAAGATGGTTTTTATAGATACGAGGGCTACCTTTTCAAAGAAAATAAATTATGTGTGTCCAAGTGTTCTACTAGAAACTTGCTTATAAGTGAAGCCCATGAAGGTGGGTTGATGGGGGCATTTTGGGGTCCAAAAGACCTTAGATAAATTGAAAGAGAATTTTTATTGGCCTAACATGAAGAAAGATGTGCAGAAATTTTGTGAGCGATGTATTGTTTGCAAAAAGGCCAAGTCAAAGGTAATGCCTCATGGTTTGTATACCCCTTTACCAATTTCAGATTCTCCATGGATTGATTTATCAATGGACTTTGTTTTAGGGCTGCCTAGAACAAGTAATGGTAAGGATTCCATATTTATTATTGTTGATAGGTTTTCTAAAATGGCTCATTTTATTCCTTGTAGGAAATTTGATAATGCTAATCATGTGTCGGATTTGTTCTTCATAGAAGTGGTGAAACTCCATGGATTACCAAGAAGCATTGTTAGTGATAGGGACTCCAAGTTCCTAAGCCATTTTTGGAGGACCTTATGGGGAAAGTTGGGTACTAAGTTACTATTTTCTACTACTTGTCACCCTCAGACAAATGGAGGTCATGAATAGGACTTTGGATACCTTGCTAAGGATAGTTTTGAAAAAGAATCTTAAAAATTAGGAAGTTTGCTTACCTCACATTGAATTTGCTAATAATAGGGTTGTGCATAACACCACTAGTTGTTCTCCTTTTGAGGTTGTTTATGGTTTCAATCCACTAACTCCTCTTGATTTGTTGTCAATGCCTAATATTTCAGTTTTTAAGCATAAGGAAGGACAAGCCAAAGCGGACTATGTGAAAAAACTCCAAGAAAGAGTCAAGGCCCAAATTGAAAAGAGGAATGAGAGCTATGCTAGACAAGCAAACAAGGGATGCAAAAAGGTTGTTTTCCAACCCGGATATTGGGTTTGGTTTCACATGAGAAAGGAGAGGTTTCCGGAGCAAAGGAAATCCAAGCTGCAACCAAGAGGAGATGGTCCATTTCAAGTACTAGAAAGGATAAATGACAATGCATACAAGATTGAATTGCCCGATGTGTAGAACATGAGTACTACATTTAATGTGTCTGACTTAACTCTTTTTTATGCAAATGGAGAAGCCAATTTGAGGACAAATCCTTTTGAAGAAGGAGAGAGTGATGAGGACATGGTAAGGACTAAGGGCAAGGAACCTTTAGAAGGACTTGGAGGATCTATGACAAGGACTAGAACAAAGAAGGCAAAGGAAGCTCTTCAACAAGTGTTAACCATGCTATTTGAATTTAGGCCCAAGTTACAAGTGGAGAAGTTTCGGATTCTCAATTGCACCATGTTCCAAGAAGAGTAGAGGGCGTCATTTTTGTTGAGTGGTTTTATTAGCATTTTGTTAGTTAAAATAAAGGTCCAAACTTATGTTAAAGTGGCTGTCAATTCTCTTTGGATTTGCACCACTTATGAGCTTGTTTTAATTTGAAGAAATTAAGGTTTAATAAGGTGAAAACTCTAGGCTTGTGGCTGCCTCTTGGCTGACCAGGAGTTGCGTATTTTTTCACATGTTATTGTGTCTTAATTATAGTTTTAATTAGGTATAATGACACCATCAATTGTTGTTATTGGTGATCATTTCATCTTCTCACTTTTGCAACCGACTTGATGTCATTCCTATTTATGGGCTGCACATTTTCTAATAAAGAACAGACCTTGAATTGAGTTTTAATCACTTTCTAAAGTGTGAGAGTGAATCTCTTTAGTTACTTGAGTGATTCAAGAAATTGGTTTATCAAGGAGCACCACTTTATGTGTGACACCAATTCCGGAGGACTGATTCTTCCAACCACCTTCTTCATTCTCCTTCTTCATTCTAAACCATCATTCTCCATCCAAACACATTCATACTTTAAACTAAATCCCTTCCATTCAGTCCTCCATAAACTCGTCACTTTCTCTTTCCTTATCTAGTCCATTTTTTTGAATTTTCATACAAGTAAAAAAAAAAAAAAAAAAAACCTTTGAAGATCCATCCTCAACCCTTGTGCAAATGGATTTACATCAACTATTATACCAATGTAGGAAAAGGGTACCACATTTATTTTATTCAAATTCATGTAATCTAAGATGGAAAGTACATGAATCCCCATTATTTTAGTCCTAGTACACACATTCTTAAGAGTGACACTAAACAGAAACAAATCGAATACTAGTGCCTATCTATTTCTAATACGTTCCAGTAATCTCAAAATGCTTTTTTTTTTCTTTCTAATTAAGCTGAACATTGGTGTCATATGTTGCTCCGGCCTTCCAATCACTAGAAATAGCATTCTTGGACTGCACCCAATAAAGCCCTGCCCTGCCACTCACTTGGAACCTCAAGTAGATTTCACCCCTTGGTGGGCTGCTATAGTCAAACATTGCCCCAAAGGCCCTGCGCATTGGCTTCCATTCTTGGCAATCTTCCTGCATAGTTCAGAACATTTCAAGAATCAAATTTTGTAATACATTGGGAGAAAAGTAAAAATGAACCAATCTCTAAGTGCATGTTTAGCTTCACATTTGATTATCAAAAATCACGTTAAAATACTAGTTAAATGTTTTATATATTTGATCGCGCGTTGAGAAACTGATTTTGGTCCAGAATTGACCGAGTTGAATTAACTTTTTTTGTTGAACCCAGATATTCTTCCGCCAATAGCCGAAGACTAATTCTTCGAGGTACTCATAAGGGGTTGACCTCTTTCAATTTAAGTAAGTATTTATATATCTAATTATGCACTCGGAAATAACTTTAAAAAGCTTTCACACAGGATAAGTTTTACTACTAGCTTTTTTTCAAAATTTAAAACATCACATAAATAAATCACTTCACATCATAATCAATTTTAACCAACATCAGTTTTATTCAAAATTAATTTCACAAACGCTCACCCCAAAACACATACTTAAGCCAATTTGCATGACCAAGTGTATATATATATATATATATATTTCAATGACTCAATCCAATAATTCAGAAATTTTTATGCTAAGAATTGCATGCATATAAGGGCAACCAACCAAATACAAGTATACCTGAAACAACTCAACAGCAGTGACATCGTATGTTCCATCTACATAGAGAACCACGACAGCAAAGTAGTCAGGGTTTCTGCTGTGTTCATGGACCTTAAACACAACATTATAGCCAGTGTAACTGCAGGGGACCCTTCTGTATTCAATATCCACTACACCATATTTGAACAACTCTGCAGATGCATCTGCATTGCCTCCCAATCTCGAGAAGGCACGTGGGCTCATGATGAAATCTGTTCTATCTCCCTCACCATAGTCTGTTACCACCACATATGCTCCATTCTCATCACAATATTGTGGTATTTTGCACCTTGCCTGAATCATCATCGTCGTTTATTACTTGCCAAATTTTTTTCAAATAAACAAGTATTTTGTTTCAAGGATGATGAAGCTTTTTCTTTTACTAAGGACTAGTAGAAATATTGATTATTAAGAAGAGAAAGAAAAGTACTTGATAGCATGCACCACAGCCACTTCCATTCCTCCATAGCCTAGACACTCCTGCCACACTTCCATCATTCACAGTTCTTCCATATTCGCCAAAGCCACAAGCTCCCCCTGAAACATAGTAATTAATATGAATTGAACGAACGATCATATTTTATTTGTTGTGTCATGGTGTAAATAATAATGTTTTTTTTTACAACTACCTTAGAAGTATTCTTGAAATCGTGTGTAAAAAAGTAAAAAGTAAGTGAAAGATAGTAAAAAAAAAAAAGATACTACTATAAATGTTAAATATATTGTCAATTATTTAATGTTGAGATAATGGGGCATAGTTCCAAAAGATAGCATAATGTCACACTACCATATAGTGCACATTTTTTACTTGTAAAAAGCATCCCCAGGAAGTAGCATGCATCAATTCAACAGAGTAAATTATTTAAAATTTACTTTTGGTTAAAAAATATCAAGATCATTATTAAAACATTCAAACAAGGGTGTATATCCTAAATTCAGACAGCTTGGCACAAACAATTTATATGTACTAGCACATGCCATAGTTAGTTAGAAAAAGGCTCATACTTGGATTCCCATAGCAATCAGGGCTACCATAATATGTTGCTCTCGAGTCAGTGAAAGAGTCCTGTGAGCTACACAGAGCAGCTAAAAGTAGTAAGACACAAGCAAGGCCAAAATGGTGCTTAAAACTAAGTTCCATGTCGGAATGACAAATTCTCAAGGGTGAAGAGTAGGAAAGAAAATGCAGCAAGTGATTACTAGTGACCAATGTAATGAAGTATATGAAACAGGAATGACTAATAATGATAGTAGAATGCTTTGTGAGATAGGAAGCAAAAATATGGGGTCATATTTATAGTAATAGCCTAAGGTCTAGATAGTACAGGTGGTAGTCCACTTTTTCCTCCTCTTGAGGACTATGGATTGGGATAATGATGTGTACATTTTAGATCCTAGCTAGCAATATTGAATAATCACCAGGGTCCTTCCTATGAACTGATTTATTGTTACATATTATTAATATTAGAATGCTAAAATGCCTAACTTGGTTCTATCGGAACAGTATCCTAGGGAGGTCCTTGCACTTGCAGCTCCAGTCAAAAAAATTAAATTAAAACAATATCGTATTAGAAATTGTTCATTGACATATAGTGAAAAGGTTTTTTTTTATTGATTTTTAACCGTTTGACTATTTTTTTTCAAGACCAACTCTAGTTTATTTCCACCAGACACTAAACTGGTTTTGGCGGTTCATCAATTTTTCGATTCGACTAACCAGTCTGAACTAGTTTTCAAAACACATACTACTTATTAATACTATTTTTATTTAATTTGAAAAAATATTTTTCTCATATATATCCAAGGGAGTGTATACTCACCATGGAGAAATAATAATAAGAGACGGAGAAATGAAAAGAAAAGTAATTTTTGTTTTGCTTAAAGGTGGTATTCTCATAGAATCCATGAGATTAATTCCTTGAGGATTAAAAATGATTGAAGTAGGTTTTATCTCCTGTAACAATTTTTTTTTCATATATACAATCGAGAAATCAAATTAGTCAACATGTTTAAAGAAGACAATTATTTATCATCTGTGTTGAATCTTTTTCAGTAATAAAATTAAAAGAAAAGAAAAGTATGATAACATGTAATAAAAATGATAAAAAAGAGGGAAGTAAAAACTCATAATTATTGTATATCTTTAATTTTTATTTTAATTACATTATTATTATTATTTATCATTTTTTAAAAGTCTTTTTTTTATTTCTCTCTTTCCCTGTAACACATACATCCATAGAGGAAAAACCATCTTCGTCTTTATTTTTTTTATTTATCAGCTATGTTCGCATCTCTACAACATTAAGTTGTGTCTGAATGATATATGAGATCAGATTGATATTTCAATTTTTTTTTTATAAGCCAATATAGATATATATTAAGAAGATCACTGGTGATATGATATATTGATAACCTTTGAACTAACACACTATATAGTTTTAATGTTTATCCTGTTAAACATGTGGTTTAATGGTATTAATTGTCAATGGTTCGTTTTTAGAACAGTTCACTGATTCTGAATTTCACGACGGAGTTCATTTTTCCTCGTTTAACTAGTACAAAAGTAAAAATTGTGAGATTTAATGATGACAATATACTTAAGAGACTTTAACAGACATCAAACAATAAAATTAGTTTTAATATTGATCATATAAATAAATAGATGAAGAAACGTATAAACAACTAGAGTGATTATTGTTCAAGATTCCACACGCACTTAAATCTCTAGCAGCCACGTTGGTGGTAACGCACCCACAGATTCATTATTTGGCACGCTATGAAATCGACAAATTGTAATTTAATTACTCAGGTCAAAGGAAATAATTTTAAATTGTATAAAAAGTGATAATAGTGATACTGCTACTAATAATAATAATAATAGGTTCCTTCATTTGTGCCTGCCGCCAAGTTATTAGCGATTTTATGGTTGCCAAGTAGAACGATAACTTGCAAAAGGCATCCCCTCGAGTAGTAGTGTAAATCTGAGTTGGCCCTCTCTCCCTTGTGAAGTTAAATTACAACGGATTTGATTGATCTTCTAGCATAGTAATTTGCATTGTAATTAAAAAAACATATTAGAAAAAAAATTATAAAGTGCAAGTATAAAATGTTTGATGATAAAAATTTTACATTATTATTCAATTATAACACATTATATAAGATAAATTTATTAATTTTTATAATAATTACATTGTTAACAAATAAGTATGATTTTACCAAAGTGTAAAAGTGTTTTTACTGTTAATATATAATTATTAAACCTAATTAATATATATATATATATATATATATGTGTGTGTGAATATTAATAAAATAAAATATTAATGTTAGGTTTATTTTTGTTTATATAAAATTTAGTCTACCAAAACTAAATTATTAACATAAATATTACGAATTTTAACTTTAAAAATAACCCTGTCCCCCCTCTTCCCAGATTTCCACATCTCGAAGAAAATAGATTTCTTTCTAAACTTCATTCGTTTGTCTTCTTTCTTTTCCTCCAACCAAACAAAGAACATAGGCCTATTTGACTCCTTTGTCACTTTTCTTTTGTTTCTAAAATTCTTTTTTAAAACAATTCTGCTTTATTTAGCAATCATTTTGTCATCCAAAATTTATTAAATTGTATAAATTATTTAAAAAAACATAAATATCAAGGAGATGACGTTTTCATATTCTCCTTTTCTAATTTTTTTTTCAAGTGCTTATGAGATAAACTTCTAAAGCTAAGGAGACAAACAATATTTTCAAATGTGCTCAAAAACATATTTTAAAAAATAGAAAATATTTTTGAAAACAATAAACAAATAACACCATACTCTTTCTCTTAATTCTTTTCATCCCTCACTTCTTTTGTACCACCAAACAAACAAACATTAAATGTGTAATATTTGTTTCTATTTATGCCATGCGGGACTATTGCATACGAGGGCAAGTGTAAGTCATCCATTGTGAAGGAGGCATCCAATCACCAAAAAATTGAAATCTATTGGAGTAGGTGCTTCTTAAGTCCAGCCATCCATGTGGTGGCTCCTTCCTCATTACACGAAGCTGTCAAGAAAGAGGATGCTGAACACGCAATTGTCTTACAATATAGTGCTTTGAATTATTGAACTTTTTTTGTTACACTCATTTTTGTTAAGTACCCCCACGATTCAAAAAAAGTACCCACGAAATTTCAAAAATGAAGAATAAAATAAGAAATACGTGATATTCATAGGAGTTAAATAAATAAGTAGTAATATTTATATACTTCTAGATCATTGGTCCCATGCTATGCATGATTAATAAAAGCATTTTTAATTAAAAAAAACATTTGTATTTATATAATTTTGACCAGTCAATCAAAACAAACCACATCTTTCATTAAGCATGTGGATTAACTAGCATCATGATGTTTTAATTTAATTAGTGATCTAAAATTCAAGTCTTGTATTAAATATTTAGAGATAGAAAATTGTTGCTTATAATGATTTTCTGTAAATGTTACCATAGTAATCTTATCTAGTTGAACCAAAATTAGAGTAGATCTTTGTTCTATAGTAAATAATTTAAATAAAAAAAAAAACGTCTAAACTTTTACATATTTATTCCTTGATCTTACCATCAAGTTAGCGAGGTGACGTGAAAGAGGGATGCAAGAAGCATTAAGTGTTTATATCGCCATTAAATTTTCTAATTCCCTTGTTTTCAATTTGTAAATTCTTTTGATAAAAAATGTCATATTTTGACCAAAGATACTAACAATTATTCAATAAATGTGTTTTTAGTTCGTACGAGTACTAAATTAAACGAATGATTAGCCTAGACTCGACCAATATCAATGTGTGCATTCTAATACATTATTCTATTAGCTAATTTGAGTAAATTATTTCTTAAATTAAATTAAAATTAATATACCGACTGAAATAAAAATACATCTTTAAAAGCTACGCCCACATCTTCCCACATATATCAAAAATTGCTCACTGTTTAAAATTCGTGATACTGTTTTTCAAATTTGCTAAACATTGTCATTGATGGTATTTGAGTTTCCTTCTACTAATACAGACAAAAAAACATTTTGAATTAGAATGAACCAGAAACCAATCATGTGTACAAAGTATTAGAAAACAAGTAAATGGTAGATCCTTTAGCCTACTGTAGGGGGAGGGAAATATAGTCTACGGTATTAACAATGAGACTCCAATGTCCGCTATGCTTGGCATGGTTGTACAATTTGGCTGCTGATCTTCCATTTTAACTGATCTACTTCTATTATAAACAAAGAATTTATTAAGAATATAAAGCAACTTATTGCAAGAGAATAAGGAATCCACAAGAACTATACCAAATCCACACAAATTCCCGTTGACAGGAACATTTCATCAGACGAAATATATCAGACCATGCACAAACAGCCTTTGATTGGAACACTTAACATGTTTAGCTCAGGACACATTTTACCATTCTTGCTAAATAGTAGAGTACTACTCTCTTTACTTTCACCCCTCCCACCTCAAAAAAAGAAGGAAAAGAAAAATCAATGCCGAAAAAGGAAACAAATGGGGAGTATTGTTTTAAAAAGCAAAAAGTACAATCACTATAATGGCCATCAATATTGATAACACACTCCATCAACGGGACATGCCACTTAAATTAGATAATGCAAAAAAATACACAGCCAAGACTAACGGACCACAAATGTGCAAGTAGCATATTCATGTGTATACCTTACATCTGTCTTCAACACGTGTTGTAAAGCAAGCACCCAACTAACAAGATGAAACTAAATGAGGCCAATACATCATACAAAGGGGGCCTATTCACCAATTCAATCATAGTCTTAACTCTAATCGCTATTTGTAATGCAAATGAAAGTTATACACAAGTATACCAAACAGCCCAAGCAGCAACCTTAGCATGATCATAATTGTACCTTCTCCTGGGATTATGATTCTCTAAAGTTCAAAAGTAACTGCACCATCATGCAGTTCAAATCCAACAGATTATATTATATCTCAAGTTTCATATTTTATTTTAATTTTTGTTATAAAATAAAGCTTATTTATGGCTTTAGATCCTTAGCAGGTATTTTCTTAACTGTAGAGATATTGATCCGTTCTGATATATTTCTGCATAGTTTGGGGGTAGGAGGTGGGGATAATAATTGCATAGGCCGTATAGACATGAAAACATGCATTCACTCCCTTAATAGTGAGAACCGGGTTATGCTTGCAGTTAGTAGGGGAATAGAACATAATAGAAACAACAGAAGTTGTGGATAATTGGATATCACTGTCAATAGAAGCTTACTATTTAGATCACTAAGAGTAACAAGCTTATTGATAGTATCATATTCCCAAAAAGGTTCAAACAAAGGGCCTTGGCACACAAACATGAAACACTAACTCATGGTTGGTGCAATCATTAGATCACACGAATTCGCCATAATATATCTAACCCATGCATAATATCATGAAAAAATGGATACAAATTTTTGGCTTGAAAATTACCCACTTTACAGTGACAAATACCAAAAGCTAAAAGCCAAGTGTAAATGGAAAAAATTATAACCACAGGTGATTGCTTAATTGACCAATGTTCATGTGCATTTAATTTCTGAGCATCACAAACAACCCAAAAGGGGGACGTATACTCTTCTAAGATAACATTAAATCAATTTTGAAGTTGCAACAACCGTTTAATACAATAATGACTCAAGATGTACCTGAACTCCAAGAAAATGGCAATTTAAATTCCAACTGTCAAATAAGCCGTGCCTTTTTAAGGTCAGAAACAACTCCACGATCTTCACTGCCCCTATCATTGTATATAACCTGCAACAAGACAGTTACTTAAATTTTCAAGGCAAACAAATGACAAAAAGAAAATGTATGATGTAAAGTACCTTATCTATGATGCCATACTCAACAGCTTCGCTAGGGCTAAAATACTTTGGACGCTGAATATCAGCTTCAATCTGCTCAGGTGTTTTTTCCATATGCTTTGCATACAATTTAACCTTTAAAAAATTTAAACATTGTGCATGTGAGCTGTTACAATAATCTTTCAATCAGCCTTTGTTAAAGATAATTAGTAAAACCTACATTCTTAGGAGTTCATAGTAAACCAAAAAGCATGCACAAGTCTATTTGTGAAGCCCAAATACAACATAATTCATAATTCATAATATCATGCTTTGCGGTTGACGGGAACCAACAAATGTTTGGCTACTGCACAACAAACTGACATTTCAATATTTTAAAACGACTAAAAACACAAAATGATGCACTGGTCCACATAGCTTTACTTACCAATTCTGTCTTCACATTATTGACTTCTCTTCTTGCAAGGTTAACATCTGTTGCTTGACCTTGAAACCTTGCAATTGGCTGCAAATTGAGAAGGCATACTGTTAAGAAGCTTGGATAAAAGATCCCCAAAAGACATACAATAAACTAAGAGTAACTGAAACGACCATTCATGTGCTAGCTCATAACTTAAGCTTTTTGGGAT
Organism: Glycine max; assembly: GCF_000004515.6. Taxonomy (NCBI): domain Eukaryota; kingdom Viridiplantae; phylum Streptophyta; class Magnoliopsida; order Fabales; family Fabaceae; genus Glycine; species Glycine max. Next base: position 6,585,695 of record NC_038241.2, read on the forward strand.
AGTTAGGGGTGTTTGGTTTTAAAAAAATGTTTTTTATTTTCACTTTTACTAAGAAAAATGCCACTTACCATCTTATTTTCAGTTTATTTACTGTTTTCAAACGTCAGTATAGAAAACAGTGAAAACAAGTTTTTATTGTTTTCACAGTTTTGTATATGAACTTTTGAGAACGGGAAGCAAAGTAAAAACAGAAAAGGAAAACAAGAAATGTTTTCTCAAACCAAACAGCCTTAGTTTGTAAGAGTAAGAAATGATTGAGAACAAACCTGTCTTATCATTATTGTTGATGATGGCAAAGCAGAACGGTTACCCTTTGCACCAGCAGCCAAAAGCAATGCTGCTTCTCCCCAAGCATTACCAACACAAAGAGTAAAAATAGGAGGCTTGACATACCTGTATCAGAACAACTTGACTAGATTTACAAACACAAACTTTCTATGGGGAATTCTTCAAGTTGGGAAAAAGCTATAGAATCCTATTTGGGGGTAGGATAGTACAGGAAAAGTAAACCTAGTTGTTCCATCATACATATAAACATTTGGCATCATGTCCATTTAAAATCTATTAGATATTAGCATCATGTTGTTAGCATCCAACGGCAGAAATATTAATCCAGTATAGCCAAACTTAGGAAAATTGTTGACAAATACAGATCAGCATTAAGTGACATCATAGACAGAGTATATAACAGAAAAAGGGAAACACACAACAACTTCTAAACGGGGTCAGTTATATACATAAGCTGAATATATTAGCTCCATCAATCATGAAACACTCAATGAAAACAACAGCTTTAGAAAGAGTTAATTTAGAAATCTGACAGTCAGTTGAAAACCTTGATACAATTTAGAGATCATCAAAGGTACAGTACCTAACAAAAGTCAACACCAGCTAGATAATCACTTTTAATTGAAAAATACCTGGGTAAGGATACATATTATAGGTATGACAACCACACAAATTGTCACCCCACAGAGGGACTCTTGGGTTCCTAATTATTAAAATCTGAACACAGTGCCTATGTAAGCACTGCCAACAAAAGGACTTCTCCACCTTACAACCTAAAACATGCAATGCAAGGTGCAGCAGAGAAAATAAAGACAATAGTTAAAGTTTTTTTCCATTTAATAGCTATGTAGTATATAGTCGAGGAGCCCAACATAAGTGAGATAAAGAAAATAAATGACATGATCACAGAAAGCATAGTGATAATAACCTCATCACGTCATAAATTGCAAAGGCCTCAGTCTCATAACCCAACTTCTCACCTCCCTGAAAGAAGGAAACAAAATTCTATTAAACAAATGAATATTTTCATGGAGATTGTAGCACCAATAAAGAATCTTATGAAAATTATTTGCAGTTCAATAGTAGTCACACTATAGCCCAACAGTTCAGATTGATTCATGTAGCCACCTCCTAGTAGGATAAGGCTGGATTCTTGCTGTTGTTATTGCTGTATATGATATTCTCATAAAACTGGGTAGCTATCTGCTCATAATACAACTTCTACATTTTGATACAAAAAAGAAATATAGTAACTTTTATTGATTTTATTAATTTCATTCAGCTAGGCTATTTAAAATAATTATTAAATTATCTATGCTAATATTAATATATATGTCTTAGGCAGAGGTTTAGCATTAGCATCATTGCATCTCCATAAAAACATTAAACTAAACCCAAAAAATGTTATGATTAGTAATAATTTCTTGTAGACTTGTAATTTCAAAACTCATCCTTATTATTCTTTAGTTTCTAAAAAACCTAGATTGGCAAGTGTTTGCAACTTGGCATGGCCCTATATGATAAGATTAGTTATGATCTGTAATTAAGTAGTATTGTGATTGTAATTACTGTAATTAGGGGATTGATTGTGTACAGTTTTAATTTGTGATTTGTTTCCTTATTTCCTTAATTAGGATAGCCTCATTAGGATCTATATATCTGTATCAATTTTCTACATTTCAGTCAACAGAAACAATTCAATCTTTCCTCTCTTTCTCTATTTTCAAGTACATGCATGTATCAAGATGAAAATTTCAGCATATTATTAGCTATTAAATATTGGTCCCCTTTACTTAAATCATGGCTCCAACACTTTTGGCTATCATAAAAGCTCCATAGCCATGGTGTATATAAAAAGTGAGGCTTGGTAGATTTATAGGCTTTAGATATGCTTCATCCTCAAAGGATCGGGCCTAGACTTAACCCAACCTAGAACCCCCCACCACCTGCCGAATGCTTGCAACCTGGTAGTACCTTAGGCTAGTTTGGACTTAGCTCAAGAGCTGCACTTTCTGTGCACTACAATCTAGTGAGAGCATGGACTAGTGCACTCATCAACACCTCTATTCACCATAATTGATAGTATATATGTTTACTGTGCATCACAATTAAAAGCAACTGCCACCAATATTGTGCTTGTCAAAATTTACATTGATATGCATTTCAGATTAATAATCATACTTAACAATTAAGCAAGTCTTGCAATTTGTTAGCTCATTAGGACAACTTGAAAAAGGAAACCCCAAAAAGCATAATTTTTATTGAGGTGCACTGCACTAGCGAATAATATACTTATTAATTACTGAAAAATAAATGCATTTACACTACAAAACCAATTATATTTCTAATGAAGTTGCATAATTTGATCTGTCACATCTACTTCACTATCACTCCTCTAATGCACACACTCCCTAGTCCCCTATTCTATTCCCTCTTACAACATGTCATTCTACATCAAGTGATTCCTGCTATATGCACTTCAGTAATAAGGCAAATGCTTTAAAATTAAATAAATCAACGCACATCAAGCTATGAGAATGTATTTCTCATGGAGAAGACGAATATCCTAGGCTGAATACATAAAGAAACATTACTTACCTTAGTTGTCCCAGTGGAGTTTATGTATAGGTAAATAGGCTTATCATCATCTTCATATTGAAGGTAAAGAAATTCAGCTAGTATCAACTCAGTGACAGATGGAACAAGAGACATGCCCAAATAAACAATTCGATTTTTGTACAAGTAAGAAGCTAAGTCCGGTGGAGGTTGCTCCCATGCACTTCCTCTTTGAAAAGGAATAACCTATCCAAAGACAAAAAAAGAACAACAAACCTGCATAAATAGTATTGATAGCATATATAGTGCTTCAATGTGTCATAAAATATTGTGAGAAATTCTAGTAACACTGTTTTTAACACTCTATTATTTAAAAATTACAAATTTTGGTGGGTCTCACTTCACATTTAATGAATCTCTCTCCTAATTTTGTAGTCATCAATAAATTTTAACCAATACTAAAGCGTGTTTGAAAAAGTGTGTTGCTTTCACTCCTCAAATATTGTACATTACAAGTTATACCACTTATTCACTTAATATGCATGCACAAAGAACTTTACACCTTAAGGAACCATGCAAGTTACAGAATGTTAGTTCAAGACACCGCATAGCAATGACCACATACAACTCATAATACAACATAGATTTACGTACATCACTACATCAGTCTCTTTTCAACAAAAGAAAAACTAACAGAAAATTAGAAGAAAACAAAAAAGAACAATGACATGAGCTCTATCATAGCCATAGCATCAAACAAAGACAAATAAAAAAAATAAAAAAAACTCCCTGCCCTCTCCACATACCTACCAAAAAGACTCTGAACAAACTGTCCACTGACTACCAAAGAGAATCCATCAATAAAAATCCTATCCCCTATCAAGAAGACAGGTATAAAGACAAAGTGGCAAAGAAGCCTAAAAACAGCATGCAAGGCAAGTTGCCAGATAGATCAGTGCCTCTTGGCACCTTAGGAGTGCCTTTTCTAGTTCAGGCAATGCATGCCTCTATCATCTTATTAGCATTAGTAGAAAAAAATCTCTATTAGCCCATCCATCTAACTTGCTATCCACTATGATAAATGGGGGTAATGTAAGCAGGATGTTAAAATAATTACTAGTTGTCAATCTTTGGGATTCTTACCATCAAGCCAACAAGTAGTTTAGGATATTTCATTTTTGTAAATTGAACATTATAATCTTTGACTTGTACTATTAACATTGTGCTTGCAGAATGAATAGTTTATTTATATAGAAATTCAATGGAAAAAGGTCAAATATTTTACTGTTTTATTTTTTATAATGTTAACATTTTTCGGTGGTAAGGTGTGCAGCACTTTTTATGAGCCTCTCTGTTGCTTTAGGGATTAAGGTGGCATTTTGTAAATATGCTAGAACAAGGCAGAACATAACATGACTCCTATTTGATGTTTGGTTTCAAAAATGAAATAGAACATGTGGTTAAAAAAATGGTTGGCTACCTTTTGTCAGTTTGTTTGGAGAAGAAGAAATAGGGTGGAGATGAAAGACTTAGGTGTGAAATAAAGTGTGAGATCCACTAGCTATTTTCACTCCATTTCTCACCTATTTGTCTCTTATCTATTTCTTCCCAATTTCTCTTAAACTAAACACATTTAATTGCCACTCTATTTCCATTCACCCTCCCAATTTCCATCCATCCTATTTCTTCCCTAATATGGTTGGCTACCTAAATAAATATTTTCTAGTTCTGCTTCCGAGAGAAGGCTATTTTTGATAGTGTCTTCTCTGCTAACAACTTCGTTTTGTTGGGTGTAATAGATACAATGATAGATACATTTCAAATCCCTGATCTGTTACCTGCAAACTCTGTTCTAAAACGACCATAGCCATCACCAAAACTTACTCACCTCTTCTTCAATCAACGTCAAAGTCAAATTCAACATCTCTATACAATGTCACGTTCAAATTGTATAAATTCTACATACTGCAACCTTTTTTTATTCTAGCAAAACGAAACCTATAAACCATACGACCTCATACTCGTGCTTAGTGACAAATTAAACATCGAAACTAATAAATTAACACTCAAAATTATCACAGTACGCACAGAAAAACTGTAAGTGTTCACGCCAAATCAGATTCTGAACTATTACAGCATTCAGGTCAAGTCGCGAATCTCTTATCCAAATCGAAACCAGCATCTGAAACGCGAATGCGAAACGTGGTAGAGAAAAGTATAAAAAGCCGTACCATGGTAACGACGCCTCGTTTGGAGTTGGAGCCGCGAAACGACCCCGGATTGAGGGAGGAGAGTCGGAGCTTGTGGCCGGAGAAGAGGCTATAGGCGCTGTTGATTCCAGTGTAAGGAGCGACGAAGTTGGAGGAGAGAGAGGTCCTGACGGAGGAGGTGGAGGAGTTCATGGCTCTGATAGGGGTTGCGGTTCGAGACGAAGAGGGCAATGCCAGCATGGGCTTGTTGAGTGCGATGCTAGAAGCTGTTGTGGCAACCTCCATGGTGAGTAGTGAGCCACTGCGTGAGTGGAGAATAAACGGAGATAGGAGGAAGGCACGGGTTTTAACTGGATGGCATTGGGCTGGGCTTATTGGATTACGGCCCAGCCATATTTTGACGGTTGTTATTGGTCCCAACCAGATTGCTATTGCCCCTACCACTATTCAAAATTCCAAATTTACCCTCACCCACAATATACGATGGAATTATGATTCTGCTGCATTAGAAGGGTGTAAAAATAATATTCAACAGAATCAAGATTTCATTGTGTAATATTTAATAGAATCGTGATTTTATTATATATTTTTTTTTCGCATACCCCCTTACACAATTGTGCATTGTGGTCTATGGAAAAAATGCACAATAGAATCACGATTTTATTGTGCAAGGAGGCTAAATATAGCATGCTCAACGGAAGTATGATTCTATTGCACGATATACAACAGAATCATACTTTTCTTACGCAAATTTTTTCAGTAAAAAAATGTACAAGGAAGTATGATTTCGTTGTACACCATGTAAGGAAATTATACTACCGTTGTACATTTTTTTTTTTTAATAGTTTGACAGATAGAAATAACTTATGTATTAAATGAAATTTCATAGATATGTATACATTTCCTTTTCATGCATAGTTATTGTTAGTTTAGCAAATACAACCATTTTACAAGTATAAATTTTATACATTATCTTGTGATGTAATTTTAGATTTCTAGTTTTACAATAAATAATTATGTTAATGTTCTATGCAGGGATAGGTGTACAAGCATTTTCAAATTGTCAATTATGAGGTAGCCTGGACATACATTTAGATAGAACATACATTTCGATTATAACAACTCAATTTTTAATGAAAAAACACAATGTTTGCCTCATTGTAACTTGTCATTTAAAAAAAAGGATGAATACATTATTACTATTATAGTTTTATTCCATATACAATTCAATACAAATTTTGTCCATCTTCGCATAACTATATTTTTAAAATGTAAACTGTTATTAAAAATGTATTTTTGCATATATGGTACTTTCTAACTCTGCGTGATATCCACATAGGTCACTGAAGTAGCACTAGTGTTTTTAGTGTCACTTTAGTGTCTTATGTGGATGTCATGTGGCCTCAAATAGTTTTAAAAAAATGTTAACAAAAGGTAAGGCTAACATGACAGTGAAAACTCTAGTTAAATTAGAGATTTTTAGGCGTTGATTGTCCCGTTTTGGTAAAATATTCAAAAGAACCCCTTTGGTCAATTAGCCAAACATAGAGTGGTGCTAAGGAAGTGAAACATTTTAGAAAGGTTTTGTAGAAAAAAGGTATGCAAAGTGTTGTTTATAGTTTAATAACAAGTAAAAAATGAATCACCTTTAGAGACAGAATCTTCATGATGAAACTTTAGTAGAAAAGAAAATTAAAAGTTACATTATATATGCTTAGACAATAATAAAGATCTTTTGTTTGGGCTTTTGGTTTCCCAACATGCATAAAGAAAGGTATTTACAAGTGAAAAACAAAACAACTTATGCAACTCATTCTTAAACATTATTACTTTTGATCTTTTTTTATAAGAAACAAGTGATAGTGTATTTTACACTATAACTTGTTTCTTATAAAAAAAAATCAGAGGTAGTAATATTTAATTGAAGGATACTAAATAAAAGTACACTAATGATATATGAATATATGAATTGATTAAATAGTTATTCTTTTCATTTAGTCAAATTCTCATATTTAAAAAACATTGCTACAAGAACTTGAGGGGATCAAAATTTCAGAAATTGTGTTGGAAAATTAGAGGCGCAAAAATGCAAACATATTGTTGCTTTTGCATGAAGGGTGAAAATTAGTGATTCCCTTTGTTAGTTTTTTGAACAAAGAGTTAGAAGAAGAAAGAGGTGAGGGTGTAGGAGAGAGAAAGCGAGAAAAATGAGATTGAAAAAAGGGGAAAAAGATGTATCATATTTTTTTTAATGATATGTAATTTTTTAATTGTGTAGGTTAACTTAAATTTTATAACCAACCATTTCATTATGATCAACCCAATTTAGGCAAGTGTAATATTGTTTATGAATTTGAGTATATAGGTTTTTTAAACCATTGTTAACTATTAATTGAAAACCGTATTTATTTTTAAATTATTATTACTCTCAATTAATATTTAAATTAAAGCTCATATTTTTCCTTCTAGAACTTGCAAACATGGCTTCATAAAATATGTCCTCACAACATCTGCTCTCCCCTTATCATCTTGAATGCATGTTCTCATTCCAATGACATTCATTGACTGCCAAAAGCTAGTGATGCAAGCTCCATTGGAGCTTGTAGGCCTAGGATCTTCTTCATCAATGGATTCCTTTGCTTCTTGGAAGATGAATGGCAGCGGAATGGAGAAAGGGAAAGAGAGAGGAGACGCCACTTCAAGGAGAAGATGAGTCTAGAAGAAGCTCACCACCATAGGAGGCCATGGATAAGAGCTTGGAGGAAGAAGGAGATGAATGAAGGGAGAGGGAGAGAAGAGCACGAAATTTTGTGCTCTAAATGAGCTTTGAAATCTGAAGTTTAATATTCAAATCATCAAAGTTCAAAAAAATGCATACACATGACCTCTATTTATAGCCTAAGTGTCACACAAAATTGGAGGGAAATTCAAATTTCACTTGAATTTGAAATTGAATTTGTGGAGCCAAACTTTGGAGCCAAAATTTCACTAATTATGATTAGTGAATTTTAGTTATGGTTCAGCCCACTAATCCAAGATCAATTCCAAGATTCTCCACTAAGTGTGCTTAGGTGTCATGAGGCATGAAAAGCATGAAGGACATGCACAAAGTGTGACTATATGATGTGGCAATGGGGTGTAGTAAGCAAATGCTCACCTCCCCCTCTAAAATTTAATTGGATTGGGCTTCTACCAATTCAATTAAATTTATTTCCAACCACACACATCAAATATCCACTTAGTGCATGTGAAATTACAAAACTACCCCTAATACAAAAACTAGTCTAGGTGCCCTAAAATACAAGGGCTGAAAAATCCTATATTTCTAGGGTACCCTACCTACATTATGGAGCCCTAAATACAAGGCCCAAAAATAATGAAACCTTAATCTAATATTTACAAAGATAAGCGGGCTCGTACTTAGCCCATGGGCCCGAAATCTACCCTAAGGCTCATAAGAACCCTAGGGCCTTCTCTTGCATCTCTGGCCCAATCTACTTGGAGTTTTCTATCCAATGCCCTTGCGGGGTAGGATTGCATCAGCTAGCATCAACGTTGCACTTCCAAGCTCCTTGTGGTGGCGGTTTCCATTTGTTACTTGTTGTGTTATTGCTCGGTTGTGTTGAATTGTGCTACACTTCCTTCACTCTAGCCTAGTCCTGATCAAATTTTTCTCTTCTTTGAAACACTAATCAATGAAATTTCCATGATAAGCTTGTAGGCACTTTGAACGCAATATTCTCCATTATTTTCCATCCTCCAAATGACTATTTTGTTTTTGTACCTTGCATAATAGGCACTTGAAGAATGGTATTCACATCCCTTAGATTGAATATTTGATTAATCACATCCATGTTTCAACTTCCATGTGAAGTATCCATAATATTTGTTACTTTGAGATTTTTCATCCCATTGATTATAAGAGTTTCAATAGTGAGATTTTACTTCATTCTCAACTAGGGTTCGTTCCAAATACCAATATTAGTACCATTTCCCAACTTTCATTTATATCCTTCCTTTATGACCATTTTAGAAGAGAACATACTTCACCATGTAAATGATGGGTTGTGCCTTACTAAAGCTTCCATAAACTCTCCCCTTAAGAAATATTTAGCTTTGATGACTCTTGACAGTAAAACATTTAGCATAGAAAAGATCCTCCATTATTGCTTTCCTAACATGGCAAAGTTGAAAGCAAATAAATTTCTAAAACCTAACCCTAATTTCTCCTTCATAACACATAACCTGTCCCACACCATCCAATTTACCCCCTTCCTACCTCTTTTTCCTAAACCCCACCAATATGAATTCATCATCTTTTGAAGCTTATCCCCCAACAATTGAGGTATTTGGAAAATATTCATGCAGTACGTGGGGATATCTTGCACCACATACTTAATAAGAACTTTTCTTTCAGCCATATATATCACCATACCACTCCAAGAATTAATCTTCTATCCCATTTTGTCTTTAATAAAATTAAATACAACTTTTTTGTTCTTTCCTACAACAGATGGGAACCCTAAATATTTATCCCTTCCTCCTTCCTCCTTCACACTAAGCATAGGAGTAATAATATTCTTCAAGCTAGGCTCCATGTTTTTGCTATATATAAGTAATTTCAGACTTGTGAAAATTAATCAACTGACTTGATATTGTTTCATACTCCTAGAGGATTCTCCTGACCACCATAGCCTCTCTTTCATTAGCTCTAAAGAAAAAGAAATTGTCAACTACTAATAATAAGTGGGATATTATAGGAGGACTCCTGCAGATTTTCATCTCATGCAGTTCACACTTCCTCTCAACATCATCAACCAAAGCAAATAAGTCTTCAGCACAAATAATAAACAAATAAGGAAAGAGTAGGTCTCCTTGTCTGAGGCCCCTTCCAGGAACAATAGTACCTATAACCTCATCATTTATGTTAAAAAAAAAATCTAACAATGGAAACAACATCATGATCCAATTAAAAAACTGACACCTTTCATTCATCAATTTTTGAAATATATGATAGACATGTGCATATTTTTGTACTATATATTTTGTCATTTATAAAATAATGGTAATTTATTGCCTATATGGATTACCACCTACGTGTTTCATTCATCAATTTCTTTCTGAGCTCTCAGGTTAAATATTCAACACATTTTTTTATTAAACTTATTATCCTCAACAATTTCCAACTACCTAAATTTAATGATTAATTAATGTAGTTTTAATTTTTTTCTACACTCGTTATACTGCTATATATGTTTGTTTTGATCAAACTATTGTTTCTCATTCATCTCTATCATATAGTTTAGTTTTTTTTTGTTTATACACTATTTTATACATTTTTTTCATTTATGTTAATCAATAACACATTGTTTTTTTTAATTTTTTTTGCCAATGTATGATATCATGGTCATCTCATCTTCTCCTCCACGTGATGAGTCTAGAGTCTTGAGGACTCTTTTTTATGTCAAGTATCAGTTTTTTAAATTCTAAAGCTGATTTTGTATAAAAATTATTTATTCAACATAGATTCACATGTTAAAAAAATGTATTATGTGTATATTTTTTTGTAGTGTACAATAAAAATTCATGACTCTTTCTTTCAAAGGTGTAAATATCATTTCCAACTCAGTAAATACAATATAAAGGACCCTGAATTGTAAATAATTTTTTTAGGTAGCAACCCATCAAAGTGCGATTTTTACTCGCACAAATTTAAAATCAAAAGGAACAATATTTGGTAAAAAATTGTGTTGAAGTGTCTCAAGGTCAGTTGCAAGCTCTTACAAGAGGTTGCTTCCAATTTTTGTTATAGTTAGTTATTGGCCATAACTAACTTATGATAGGGTGTTGTTAGGGAGTTATCTTTTGTAGGCTTGTATTTGTTTTCTATATATTAGCATAGGTGTTATTCTATGAGGAGATATAGAGGAGAGAGATTTTACTCCATGAAATTCTTTGGTATTAAGAAGAAGAGAGATCAGGGTTATGTGTGAAAATAGAGTGAAAGGCTTGGGTTCCTTGTTTTTTGTTTCTCAACACTGGTCATACAAGGGCCAGGAGGATTCTATTATACAGGCTTAATCTCGTTCTTCCATCTCAGAGTGAATTGCTTTGCTCTCTTTCCCGTGGACGTAGGTCTTTAAGACTAAATCATGTATATTTGGTGTTCATTTTTTTCCTTTACCTTTTTTAATCTATTTTTCAATTATTTCTTGGTTCTATTTTTTTTCTTGTTGTTGTGTGTGTTTTTTGTTGGTTTCATTGACATAGTTGCAAGTTTATCCCCTAATAGGTTAAGTGATAAAATAATCTCCTAAATAAAAACTAATATTTTGAATCAACTCAAAGACTCTTTCATTGTCTATTCAAGCTTTTGCAAGATATTGTAACTTAACAGAATTTTGATGTTCAAGTAAGTATAATAGTGAGCTAAGAGATTATAGAATTAGAGGGTGATTCATACATAATGACCTTACAAATGATGCCAATTTTGTTTGCAACTAATTAATGTATTTTTCCTATTTTTCATATTTTTATGAGTCATTACTTGATATTTTATATTTATGATTCAATGCTTTGAGGATTTTAGGCCCCTTAATGTACTAGCTTAAAACAACTATCATATATAAAAAATGTTCAAGGAAATACTCAAATGTTAACTCTAAAAGATAAAAACTTTAGATTAAACACATTATCAGATATTCATACTATTATAGAGAGGGAGTATACCAAGAATAAATAAGTTTTTCTCATACTCCTACTTGACTTGTCTAACTAGAGAGTAAAATATTTTTTTACATAATATTGATGTGCAACAAAACAAAAAGTGATGCTAAGAAAGTGAAACATGTTATAAAGGTTTCGTAGAAAAAGGCAAGGAAAGTGTTGTTTGTAGTTAAATAACAATTAAAAAGTGAACAATCTTTAGAGGTAGAATGCTCATGATGGAATTTTGATTTCTCAACATGCACAAAGAAAGGTATTTACAAATGAAATAATAATGTATGTAATAAGTGTACATAACTCATTTTTAAACATTAATATATAATTAAAGGATAATAAATAGAAGTACACTAATAATAAAAATTGATAAATTTACATTAAATGTAGATTCTTTAATTAATTTTGTATTCTTTCACTTAACAAGAGAAATGTATTAACATCAAGATTTTAATTAAAGATAATCATTGCTTAATAATAATAGTTTTTCTTGACCAATATAAAAGTACACTGAGTTATTTTTAGTAATTCTTGCACAATAAGTGATTATATTATTTTCTTGCTCCATTTGTTTCTTTTTTATTTAATTTAGAATGAATTTATAAATCTATTAAGTAATGGATTCAAACGTAAAGTAGCTATTTTTTTGCGATATCTCATTTTCATGAATTTTGAATTTGTTTTTAATCTCTTCAAATTGATCACATTTTCATTGAATTTTCACTTTAATTTTTAATTAAAAAATTAATTTCTAAATTAAATATGTATCTATGGGTTCTTGAACTTAAATTTTATTTTGAATTAAATTCATTTAAGGAGTTAAGATTTTGGTTAATGATAAAAAGAATTATCTATCAATGGACTAGGGATAATTTAGTTATATAAATGTAGATATCAATTATATGAACTGAATGATATTAGGTTAATTTAGTTAATTAGGTTGCATTGGAGGAAAATTAAGAGATTTTAATTCCTAATTGTTTGTATTCATTTATTTGAATTTGTAGTATTAAGTTGTGATTCATCACTCTTGTGTTCACATCATTGTGTTGTGTTTATTATATTCATCTCGTAATATTGCATGATTTGTTTGCATTATTGTCAACTATATATTTCCCTTAACTTGGTTTACATCAAACATTCATTAAATGATCAATTCAATTAGTGATATCTTGTAATGATTGATAATTAATATCATCATTTTTATATAAATGTTATTTTACTTATTTACTTTATGACGATAGCTACGCTGCCAAAGCAAAACAACTAAGGCATCGTGCCAAAGTTTTTTTTAATATTTGTTAAATATATTATTTTTAATAAAAAGCTAAGATTTTTTTTTATTTTTTTCTTTTTTTCTACCTTTCCTATTTGTCCCCACATCCTACACCCATCCACAACAACAACACCGCCACCACCGTGGTGCCAATGATGGTAACAACATTGAAGCACCACGAATGACAACGACAACACCTAAGTTAACAATGATAACACCTTTCTCAGATCTGAAAAAATATGCAAAGTATCATCCTTTTTTTCAAAATAGTAAAAGTCAAATCCTTTTATTAGATCTGAATAAATTCACACCCCTCCCTTTTTGAGATCTGGAAAACGCAACCACCAATCTCATACTTTCACACGTTGTGGCTGTCGAGAGGAAGAAGAGTGGTTGCCAATGAAGTACCATCATCGACAAAATGATCCAAATTGCACCAAATAAAAACCAGATTTGGAAATGGTTAGTTTCAAAGAAGCAGATGCAAAAGGTTTCAAGAGGAAGAAGAATGATTGTTGGCATCAAGCATTTTTCCTTGCTGATGAAAAACCCATATCGCAAGTTGTAACAAATAAAAATGAGATATGACTAAAACATAGATCTAACAAAATAAAAAGCAACAATGACTTACAATGGTTCAGTTTGACAACGGATGACAACAACTTGCAAAGTTGCGGTTTAGATAGAGATTTCAGGGATGTCTTCTGAGGTGGTGCATCAGAGAAGAAGAATGTAGAAGAAAGATGGTAAAGGTAAATAGTAACCTTGAATTGATTTATCTTCCAAATAGAATGGTACAATTTGAAAAATAAGAAAAAAAAATAAACAAAGAAAAACAAAAACTATAAAAAATGATAGACATTGATCTTTAAATAAATTGATCTAACAAACATAAAAACTTTTGCACCATACCAAAGTTGTTTGGCTTGTGCACACTAGCCACCATCTTAGTCTATTACTTGTATGATTGTTATATTTGTCACTTTCATTGGTTGAAACCAACGTAACTTAGTGGTTAATCTTTGTTAAAAATTAGATTTTAAATTTATGTAAACATTATTTTATAATAATGACTAATTAGTATTAGGGTTGCAAAATATTGAATACACATTTTTAGTCAATATTTAGATATTATTAAAAAGAATTTTTTTTTCAAGTTAACTTAAATATCACATTGTGATAATTACATGAATATGCACTTATGTGGATGCGGACACACCATTGAATACACATTGCTTAATCAATATCTAGATGTTATTTAAAATGAGAGAAAAATAATTAAAAGCATTATCTTTTTGTTTCCAATGTTAACTTAAGCTTATAATTATATGAGTAAATTTATATGAAGTAAAAAAATAAATATTTCACTGTAATATAAACTTTGTTTCCAATTATATATACTTGTTGAACTTCTTACATTTTAAATTAGAAAAGTTTCAAAGTGTTTAACAACAACAATATGTTGTTATTGTTGTTGACGACATAAATAAGATATTATACCTTATACTCTTATCTGGAATGAAAATTAATACATAAGATAACTAATACTTATATCAATTTTTTTGTCAAATGAATGAGATAATCATAATCATAATTGGTCTTGTTTGTCACTTTATCAATCATTAGTGTTGATAATGTTATTGATTTCAAGGTTGTAATAAGTGATGATCTTTTACCACCATATAGTGTTGAGTTTCAATTTGTAATTGTTATTCCATAAAGTTTGAAAGTTTAGATTTAATATTTTTTCCATTTTTTTGTTATGGATTGTGAAGGCTCCATATTGCTCATGCTTTTGGCAAACCTTAGTTTAGTATGTGACCAATACTCAAGGCTCAAGTAATGTGAGGCCAATATCTCAATAAATTGACTTTCTAGTCCAATTGTGTAGATCGAAAATATGCTTGCGTTATGGTTTGTTTTTCTTTTTCTTTTTCTTTTTTGTTATGGTGTTAGCTAAATGAATCAACTAGATAGCCGAATAAAATCAAGTAATTGTAAACATTATCACTCCTTGTTGATCAAGTTATTTTACTCAACTATAGAATCTCGAGTTATTTTAGAAACTGTTTAGTGTGAAAATTGATTAAATTTATCTAAAAGTTGAATTTGAAAGTAAAATAAAGGCAAAAAAAAAAACTAAATAGAAAGCTTTAAAAATGTTGTGAAGGAAAAATGGTAGAAAAGTTATAAACAAAGTTAAAATATAAATGTAAATGTAAAAGAAGCTAAAATGTAAAGATAAATGAGTGTAAGAGTCTTGTAGTTTAATTAAAGTGTTAAAAAACCTGCACTTCTTTGTGAGGTTAGTATTGCTAAGCTTATACTATATGTTTACATATGAGATTGTATCTAACAACCATACAATGGTGATTGTCGCATCAACCATTAAACTAAGTTATATACCAAAATACATTGAATGACTAATGCATTAATAGACTTCTTAATTGACCATGCTAACCATGTTCCTATATTCAAATAAACTGATTTTCATTTAATCTTCCCTCACAAAAATTGTTAAAATGGTGTAGTTTCTATATATATTTTTAATCTTGCCTCTTAAATTATATATAAATCAATTAAGTAGTTATTCTGTCCATTTATTCAAATCCTCATATTTCTAAAACTTTACTATAATAGCTAAATATGATAAGCATAAGACCTAATAACGGTTTATTCATTTTTTTTTTCAAATTACCATATACAAACTCGATTATTTCATTAGTTAGTCAATATCCTAATCAACCAATACTCCTATTGGGTTCATTGGCATTAGATTGAGCAATTAATTGGGTTGATTATCTTAAATTGTATGTCCAACCACTTCATTGATGATCAACCAAATTTGAGCAAGTCTAATAATTCTTTGTATGTGAACAAGATAATTATTCTTCTTAAACTTCCACAATATTTCCTTTTTATATAAAACCCAAATATACTCAAATCCATAAACATTCACTTTCCTAAAAATAGGATAATAAAAAATGAGACACAAGCCATCCAAACTCCTAAGTTGACACACACTACTTGGACTCAAGAAAGCAGCCAATAGATGGGCCATTTTATGTCCATCCCTCCCTATTGATGGGCCATTTTTGTAGGTTGGAAGATGGTGTAATCCATGGATTTTGCATAGTACCATGTGATTGGATGAGGAAATGATGAGAAGGGACAAACGACAAACGAGTTGCGAAGCCAGCACAGTGTACCTTTTTTCCCTTTTCACTTCACACCTGTGCCCATAATTTATGAGGCTGAGGCAAGTGAGTTAGGATAGCCCCAGAAATAGAAACTCAGAAAAACTCACCCACTCCAAGTTACTCACTCAACCACAACCACCATGTTCTGATATTCCCCCAACCACACTTTTCACACACCAATCAAACTAATGCAAATGCAAAGCATGTCAACCACCATGGCTTCGTTTTCTCCTCCGACCCATTTCTCAGCCACTCCTTCTTCCTCGAAACCCCGTCTTGTCTACAAGAACAACTTTTTCTTCTCTCTCAGGTCGAGGAGTCTTTCTCTCTCTCCCTTGAAGGCTGCTGCTTCTGAGAACGGCGTCGGGACCGCCGTGGAGCCTCCGCCGGAGCAGGCCGTGCCGGTGCCGGAGCCTTCTCTGCCTCCGGTGGACAATAGTTCTGTGGGGACCAATGGGTCTGCTGTTGCGGTTGAGAGTGAGGTGGTTAAGGTTCAAAGTAGTTTCGTGGATCCGAGGTGGGTTGCAGGAACATGGGATTTGAAGCAGTTTCAGAAAAATGGAACCACCGATTGGGATGCTGTTATTGATGCTGGTAACGTTATCCCTTTTGCTCACTGTGCTACAATACCTTTTTAACTTTTTTTTATTTTTTTTTATCGAAAATTGAAGTTAATTTTTGCTTAAAATTGAAGTTGAGATTTTTTTT
The DNA here is from genome assembly GCF_000004515.6 of Glycine max. Classification (NCBI taxonomy): domain Eukaryota; kingdom Viridiplantae; phylum Streptophyta; class Magnoliopsida; order Fabales; family Fabaceae; genus Glycine; species Glycine max. Next base: position 6,602,653 of record NC_038241.2, read on the forward strand.
AAAATTCTTTGAAATTGAATAAAAGGGAAATTTTGGTAGGTGTCTGTGGCCTTATAGCCTTATCTATGGTTATTTCTTCTTCTGGGGTTCTTCAGTTTTTATTTATTTTTTCTTTGGGATTAAAAAGGAGGTATAAGACATGGTTCAAGAGCCCCATAGCTTCTCAGCCATGATCCAACTCCATATCTATGTCAGATTCGTTTGTTTTCTTTGTTCTTTAAAGTTCTTCTCCTTGCCATTTTGTTTCTGTTAACATTGCTGCATAAACTTTGGTGTGGCTTATCGTGGCTTGGAGTTTGATCTCTTTGCATAATCAATGGTTGTTCAATGCTGCAAAGTGTATTGATGCAGGTTGTGATTTTTTTGTGGTTTGAAACTACAACCGCAATCAAAACCTTGCCAATTATATGGAATAAGTGCATCTATTAACAATGTCATTCCTTTTTGACACTGCCTGAGTTCATTTTATGTTTCGATTTAGTTGGTGTAGGATTAGATTCATATTTTGTTGGTTCCATTATTTTTTTCCTTCTCAAAATACTTCAGACTTTACTTCATCCAAGGATGTAATTGTTTTCAGAGGCTAGAAGGAGAAAATGGCTCGAGGATAACCCGGAATCATCCAGCAATGAAAATCCTGTAGTTTTTGACACCTCCATCGTACCTTGGTGGGCATGGATGAAAAGGTTCCATCTCCCTGAAGCTGAACTACTCAATGGTCAGTTTTGATTTGCATTCCAGAGTGAAATTAGAGAACAAAGGGACAAATAAAAATTAGAAAACCTTCACTGCTGACTTTTTTTCGTGTTTTGATTATCATTCAGGCCGTGCTGCGATGATAGGGTTCTTTATGGCGTATTTTGTTGATAGTTTGACAGGAGTAGGTCTAGTTGATCAAATGAGCAACTTCTTTTGCAAAACTCTGCTGTTCGTAGCAGTGTTGGGAGTACTTCTGATCCGAAAGAACGAGGACCTTGAAAACCTTAAGAAGCTATTTGATGAGACTACATTATATGACAAGCAATGGCAAGCAACTTGGCAGGATGAGAATTCAAGCACTTCCAAAAATGAGTAGTGGAATTGCTGTTTTGTAGTTCTCCCTCCCCCATTTGTCTCTTAACACAGTGCTCTATTAATTTTGTTAGTGCAAAACAAGACATGGATATGGATTAGACATTGTATTTCATTTCCTTCACTTGTCCTAGTTCCAAATGACCCAGAAAGTTTGTGTTTGCAATGCTGGAATTTTCTCTCGAGTCTGAGATTGCTAAGTCAATTTGACAAATATAACACATTCTCTACCTATAATGACTACCGAATCTAAATTTCTGTTTCAAAGACTTGTTTTTCTTTTTTAAAAAGATTTTTTCCCCATTCATTTTTTAAAATAAATTCACATGGCAACCAGCAACTGATAATTAATTTGAACTTATTCACCAAAAAACCTACTTTGAACTCCTCAAGAACATCATTCCTAAAAACTATACAATAGTGTGCAACTCTAGAATTACAAAATACCAAACATCTAATGGAAACTAAATTTTCAAGGAATTGAAACTTGACATAGGAATCAATGTACATGTCTTTTAAAGTATGAGTGATCCTCATAGCTTATCTTCCTTAACTATGTCACTTTGTATGAGTGATCCTCATAGCTTATCTTCCTTAACTATGTCACTTTCAATGGAGATATCGAAGGAGAGCATTCCAAACTTTTCTCCATACTTTTCATATGACATTAAATCCTATCAATAGTTTCAGTAGACTCTGAAAGTAGTAGATGCTTTTAATGATGCCCTAGGTTTGGTACTTCTACCCCCATACCATCCTTGGACTAATGGAGACTTAGTCAGGATGTTAATTTCATGACTAAGATTTCAAAATAAAAATACCAACAAACAAAAAATATAATTACCATGTTTCAAGAAGAATCGCGATGCACCAAATATTTTAAACAAATCTGGTTGTAACTCTAATTATTTTAAACAAATCTGGTTGTAACTCTAATTCGCAGAATATTGGCAAGTCTAGTGACTATTACTGCTATTGTTCAAATAACACTACAATAATAATGAAGAAAGAAAAGCAAAGCCTTTTAAAGGCCTACTTTCTAAGTAGTAAACCTATTTCTAAGCTTCCCAACCCCTCAGAAGGGTAGCACGGGCAACACGGTTCACTCCTAGAGTGAAGGCCCCCATTCGCAAGTCACAGTTATGAATTTTACACATTGCCTTGATATCCCGGAAAGATCTGGTCATGTACTTCTTCAGCTCATGGTTTACTTTTTCTTCCTCCCACATGAAACCTTGAATATTCTGAAGGCAGCATAGAGCCAAATGAGATTTAACATTAAGAAAGAGACAGCAGGAAGATTTTCAAGATTGGCTTTGAGTGTTTATGTTGATTTCATTTACCTGAACCCATTCAAAGTAGCTCACAGTCACTCCACCAGCATTGGCATAAATATCAGGTAATATAATGACTCCTTTCTTAGACAAGATCTGCAAAAAAAATCACTTTCATTATGTAATGTAAGTTCAGGATATATATCTCACAACAGATGGCATAGCCACATGTCAGTAAACTTACCTCATCTGCATCAGGGTCAGTGGGGTGATTTGCTGCTTCTATAACAAATTTTGCCTTCACATCAACAGCATTTTCCCTTAAAAGAATAATACCCCAAAATTAGGTTGTAGTTCTTCAGATTCAAAGTGTTAAGTTAAACTTAAAAGAACAATAGAAAAGATAAAACTAAATAAGGAGGATGCTGTTTTTTAAGTTTAGTGAGCAAGATAAAGAAAAAACTAAAAATCACTTTGAATGTGTTTGAAACCCAATCAGGTTATGTTGAATGCCAATCCACTTGTGAGAGAAGGATTAGCATTAAATGTGCATTGGAAGGTGGGAATCGGCGAAAACACACTCTTTAACACTGATGATTTGATTTTAAGGTGACATAAGCAGACATACTTGTTGAGAACTCCACCCAAGGCACAAGGGATAAGAACATCACATTCATGAAGAAGCAATTCATTTGGATCCATTGCTTCTGCACCTGGGAAGTCCTTCAAGACTCCACCATTGCCATCCTTGTGTTTCAGAAGGGCGGGGATGTCGATTCCATTTGGGTTTTTGATAGCACCACTGATGTCACTCACAGCAATCACCTTTCCCCCCCTCTCAAAAATAGACTTAGCAGCCCACGTGCCCACATTTCCAAAGCCCTGAATAGTGTGATTAAAATCAAATACATGTTGAAAGTGGGATTAATATGCATATATACTATATCCTGCCATGGTGGAAAAGGAATACCTGGATGATAAATGTGTGATCAGAAATTGACTTCCCATATTCAGCAAATAAAGCCTCAGTTGCAAAAACCACTCCGAGACCTGTGGCAGCCTCCCTCCCCAACGAACCTCCAAGATCCTGCAGGAAAAAAACATTCAAAGACAATTTCCTAATCATTGATATACACATCAACAGAAGATTTTGCAGTCTCTTAAGCGTATGTGTGTATTTGATACTTACAATAGGCTTCCCTGTCACAACTGCAGGTGAATGCCCATGAAACTTTGAATACTCATCGAGAATCCATGCCATGGTCTGTGAAACAACAGTGGACCAATGAGAAAGGATATATGAAACTATTGAATGCTATTATTTATAAAATAAATGGACAGGAAAGTACTATGTTGTGAAATCAGTACCTGAGCATTAGTTCCCATATCAGGGGCAGGAACATCCCTCTGAATGCCAATGAGATCATGAATCTTTTGGGTGAAAACCCGAGTTAGACGTTCTAACTCACTGATACTCAGATCCCTTGGGTTGCAGCCAATCCCACCCTTTGCTCCTCCATAGGGAATGTCTGCTACAGCAGTCTTCCAGGTCATCAGCTGAGCTAGAGCATTCACTTCATCAGGGTCAACCTGGCATCACAGAATTTGGAAGTTTGATATTCAAAAATAGTATTAAGGAATTTATATTGATAACATTCATTACTGTAACTTAAAAGTATCAAAATGCAAAAATGGTTATTAGAATAATTGTGTAGATTAACATCTCTTTTTGGTAAGCAATTTGTAGAATAACATTAAAGTTGAAGCACTGTGATACAGTTAACATACATAGCTTGTATGGTTAGTGACTGGGTTTATTTAGTATTCCTAAAAAGCTGCTCTGACTCTGATGAGGGGAAAACCATCTCAACTATAGCTATAATATCAAAATACATTTACATTTCTCAGGGGAGTAACAAAATGAAAATGAAAATGCAGCATGTATCATCTCATGATTGAATTCACAGGACTGAAATAAGAAGGTAAAAATTCAAAGGCACCTATAGAATTTCATCATGACCTTATGACAACTGATAAGGAATGCAGATTCGAGAAAATAATTTTAGCACACAGAACAAAACCACTGCATTACAAAATAAGTAATAAACATGGCCAAGGTTTTGAATTGCAATTGCAATTGCGGTTGCAGTCATGTTGCAAGAAAATGTGGCATGTATCTCATTATTGGATTCAGCGGACCTAAATAGGAAGTAACATTTGAAATGCATTTTGGAATTGTGGCATGTATCTCATGATTGAATTAGGCATGTATCTCATGATTAGGTTCAGCAGTCCAAAATAAGGAGGCAACATTTGAAACACATTTTGGAATTGCGGTATGTATCTCATGATTGGGTTCAGCAGTCCAAAATAGGGAGGTAACATTTGAAACACATTTTGGAATTGCGGCATGTATGGGTTCAGCAGTTCTAAATAGGGAGGTAAGGTAACATTTGAAACGCATTTTTAGAATTTCATTACAAAGTTATGACAACAGAAAAAGCATACATGTACAAAAATTCATATCTGCACATCAAATTAAAGCACGGCACGACAAAATGAGTAAACATCATAGAATTTAAATACGGTTACGGTCGTTACAGGCAGATGTGGGCGTTGCAACGGCTACTAAAGCCAAGGCATCGTAACCAGATCACATGACATGATCCATGTCTTGAAACCCACATCACATAATATCAAAATCATTAGTCTCTTCTTACTCTTAGAAAATGAGAATAGTTCACAAATTTGTATAACCTCTTTTATAAAATAATAATTATAATCATAATAACCAGTTTAGCAAAAGTTTTATAACTAAATAATCACATTTTCTTAACAGATTGACCAGTATGGACTAAAATAAAATACTTTTCGCCAAATAGAACTTCCCTATAGTTTTCCAATTAGGCTCCTGACATTGATCACGTACACCTGCAAACCACTGTCACATTCCCATAATACAATCTGAAATTTTTTTTCCAATAATTCTCCACCAACGATTGTAGAACTGCAATCCATCCTCTATTTTACGCATCAGGGTTTTATCAAACATTTTTAATTTGACCAAAAACATGGTGTATCAAATTGCACAAATGAAAGCTAAATCATACAATCACAGTATCATGAGTCCAAGCACAGAAATTTTCAAACACAGGGAATCCAATTGAACATAAACTCAAATTCCAAATCCATATCTATTGATGAGAAAACAAAAACAAATAAAAGATCAAAACACGAGAACCTCGGGATGATAACGAATCCCTCCCTTCATAGGACCACGAGCATTATCATGTTGGATCCTGAATCCCACATAGGAAACCAGAGTTCCATCATCCTTTGGAATCGTGCATTCAACCTGCGAATCAGACGCAACAAACAAACGATAAACCCTTTTCAACACACCCCACAAAAAATAGAACAAAAAGATCATCACTTTTTCCCACGACGGTGAGAGAGAAAGCCATGCAAATGAAAAAATTGAGAGAAAACAAGAAAACGGATTGAGACCCATAAAAGGGTTGATTTGAAAGATGATTACTTTGACTTCTCTGAAGGGTATGAGGAGGCTCTTCTCAAGCTTGGAATCCAAACCAAGAATGCGAGCTGCACGTTGAAAGTTGCGGTTGGTGGCTGCAAGAGCGTTCATAGTTGACAACAAGAAGCAATGAAACAGAGAAGAGAGAGGAGTGAGTGAATGACTCAGAGAGAGTAATAGTAATGCGTCAATGAAACAAAAATAATAGAACGCAAATGAAAACGCACCATTTGATGATGTATATAGGAGGAAGAGAGAAAGTAGGCATTCATTGCTGTGCGTACTACACTGAAGCAATTGTAACCCTCGTAGTATATTTTATTTTTTAATTATTTCATAATTATTTTTTAATTACTTCATTAATCAGGGATAGTTACATCGCCTTTAACCTTTGTTCTCATTTATATTTTTCTTATCTTTTTGGGGGGAAATGATATCTCTTATCTATGAATTGACTGTTTTTTGTTTACTCATATGCATCAGGCATGTAAAAAGCTTTTATACCTAGTAATTAAAAATGAACATAAATATACTTTATGATTATAAGAAGAGAAAATAAAAAATTCAGAAAAAAGAGCAAATAAACTTTGAATTGTAGGTATAAAATAATCTTATATAATCTTTTAATCATAAATTACTATATTATATATAATAAGTTTGTTAATTTATATTAAGTTTTTTATATAATTTTTTTTGGTAAATTTTATATTAATTTTAATAAAAATCATATTAATAATAATTTTTTTATTGATCGATAATGTAAAAAATGTTATATCAATAATGCAGGGCCATTGAATTTAAATAAAATTAATAATCGCACTATATGTAGTAATCTATAATAAGATGAAACGGTAAAATTATTTACATTGATATGTATTTGAAATAAATCATTATAAATTAGAGATTTGTTAATATACTTTGTATAAAAAAAGCTATATAATTTTGTTAACTTTTATAATATTTAAAAGTTATACTTTAAATATTGTTTATTAATTAGTTGTGTATAATTTATATTAATAATTCATAAAAATTAATTTTTTTTTCTCTTTCTGTTTCTATTATATCTTATCATGAATAATAAAGTACAATGTCGCATATCTTTTTTAAGTAATACTCTCACGGCGCAAAAACAAGTGTTATTCTATATTATTTTATATATACTAAAAAAATATAATAAATAAATTAAAGAAAGTGATAATTTTATCAAATTAAATTTAATATTAATATTACATATTAAATCTAAAGTGACATTTATTAAAGATATTAGTGAAAAAAATTAATTAATATTGCATTAAAAAAATTAAATATAACATTTATTTTGAGACAATTTTTTTCCCTCAAAATATAATACTTATTTTAAAATGAAGGATACCTTTTATGGTTATTAGAATTAATTATTAGGATTAATTTCATAAAGAATACGTCTAACCATCTTTAATAATCACAATATTATTAATTATTAAAAAAATATGAGTTCTTACTCTTGAATAAAAGTATTAATTAAGCATTTTTTTTATATTTTGTTTTGTTCTTTTAAATATTTAGATATTTACTAATCAAGGTTTGAATTCTTATAGATAGAAATGTAACTTTAATTTAAGAATTATTGTTGATAGAAGTGTTCACAATTAATATTACACAATGTCTCAATAAGATTACTTCAAAGGAATATACTCATGTAAAAAAAATCATGGAGAGCAAATTTGTTTTCTTAAATCTTAACACATTATATCAGATCAAATACATTTTTTAGATAAAATAAATTTTAATATTATTGTAATACTATGCCCTCTTAATTAAATTGAATATGATTATATATTAAATTTTGATATACCATCTTAACAAAGATATGTGTTTTGATTTAAATAATTTAGTTTAATATTTCGCAAATCGGATATTAAATGCAAACCCTTCTGGTCAGAAGGTATTTTTTTTCTTTCTCATCGGTATCTTTCTTCAAAAGCATTTTTGTTCACATCACAGTCGGATATTAGATGCAAACCCTTCTTTTATGAGAATTTAATATTTATATATCTTCTACAATAAAATATACAATTAATACTAAAAACATTTTATATTTTCTAATTTATCTTTTGTAAATTTTTATTCAATTCAAAATATATTGGTACATTTTATGATTTTTTTTCTAATAACAGTGTAAATTGTTTAAACAAATCATGAATGTGATTGCTTAATTTCAAATTCGATGGTTACTCCTAGTACTATCTGGTAGTGTCAATGGCATGTTCACCTACAAAATTACTGTACGCACTTGAATCATAAACAATTTTATTCAATCTCGAGTAATCAACTACTTAGAGCATGCTTAAGTAAATATTCTCTTGCCTTAAAATTACGTTTGTCAAAGCAATTCATGCCTTACTTATGTGTGCATGAAAAAAAAAACGAATTAAATATGAATCTTCAATTAACAACTTGTATTAAGTCACATATTAGCACAAATAAGTTATTTACCTTCCCCAACAAAGCTCTGGAAAATTGCAGTTGAGAATTGCACTCGCCTAACCCGGTAAACCCAGCTGGAATGAGAGTTGATTCAGATTTTTCCTTATTAGAAAAATAAAAATAAGGAAAAAAATGTTGAATATCAACTGTTAGAACAAAGGAGAAAAATGGGTGAAAGTTTGAAAAAAAAAAGGTTTCAAGTCTCACATTACTCAGGATAAACACTTGAATAGTGTTTTACTCCTTATATATAGATAGCTCCTTTCTTCATTTTTTCTTGTCCCAGTTGAGAAGCATTTCCTCGACTTTTCTTTCTCCCTCCCATATTTCAGTTGATGCATTTTCGGCAAACTTTTCCTTCTTTCTTTTTGTCGCTCTAATATTTCGGTTGGCTATAAGAGTGACTTTTTAAGTCATATTTTTGGTTGGCTATAAGAGTGACTTTTTAAGTCATAATTTCGGTTAGCTATAAGAGTGACTTTTTAAGTCATATTTTTGGTTGACTATAAGAGTGACTTTTAAGTCATAATTTTGGTTGGCTATAAGAACGACTTTTTAAGTCATATGTTCAGTTGGTTATAAGAGTGACTTTTCAAGTCATATATTTTGGTTGGCTATTAGAGTGACTTTTCAAGTCATATTTACGGGTGGCTTTAGAGTGACTTTTCAAGTCATACAAGAGGGTGTAATTCTAGAAAAGGTTCCCTCAGTGCAGTGGGAATTTTATACAGTGATCTGGACTGTTTTATCCTGGGGACTTCGTGGTTGATAGTTTGGTTGCACAATTTTTGGCAGTGCCACGAAACGTCTTAAAGAAAGCGACATTGTCCGCGACTCAACCAGTAATTTTTTCGATTTTCCATAAATTATTGTTACAACAATTTTAAGACGGTTTCGGTTCTGCTATGGCTACCGTAGATATTACTGGCTCGAATAGCAATGACCTCAACAAACCTTTTAGGTTTGAAGGGTATCATTTCAAACGTTGGCAACAAAAGATGATGCTTTCTTTAACTATGAGAAAAGTTGCCTATGTTTTGAACACTGATATTCCAATGGTACCTGAGGATGCTGAGATGGAAGTGAAGGATAAAATGACTATGGAATTAGCTCTTTGGAATGAAAATGATTACCTATGCAAGAATTTCATTCTGAATGGGTTAGCTAATGATCTCTATGATTACTATAGTCCATATAAGTCTGCCAAATTAGTTTGGCTAGCTTTGGAAAAGAAGTATGATACTGAGGAAGCTGGGACTAAAAAATATGTTGTTAGCCGCCACCTCAAGTATCAAATGACTGATGATAAATCAGTAAAGTCTTAATCCCATGAGATACATAAAATTGCTCAAGAGTCATACATAACTGTGATAACTGAGATCAATATGATTGGAGGATCAGATGGATGGTGGGTAGACACTGGCGCTTCCTGCCATGTCTGCTATGATCGTGCTATGTTTAAAACATACACGAATGTTGGAAAAAGAATAAGAAAATGTTGCTGGCTGATTCCCACACCACTACTGTTGCTGGAATTGGAGATGTTGAACTGAAGTTTACCTCTGGAAAGAACTTGATTCTCAAAGATGTGATGCATACTCCAGAGATGAGAAAGAATCTGGCTTCTGATTTTCTTTTAAATTAAGGAATAGTGGGGGTACTGCATCCAGTTATCTTCTTGCTATTAGTATTGAAAATCTTGCACAACCAAAATCAAATATATAGGACAAAAAAGAAGAAGAAAAAAAAAAGGCTTCAAGTCCCACATCGCTCAGGATAAACACTTGAATAGTGTTTTACTCCCTATATATAGATAGCCCCTTTCTTCATTTTTTATTGTCCCAGTTGAGAAGCATTTCCTCAACTTTTCTTTCTCCCTCCCATATTTCAGCCGATGCATTCCCGGCAAACTTCTCCCTCTCTTTTTTTGTCGCTCTAAAAAGAAAGTGTTGCTGGGTGATTCCCACACCACTACTGTTGCTGGAACTGGAGATGTTGAACTAAAGTTTACCTCTGGAAAGAATTTGATTCTCAAAGATGTGATGCATACTCCAGAGATGAGAAAGAATCTGGTTTCTGATTTTCTTTTAAATTAAGGAATAGTGGGGGTACTTCATCTAGTCATCTTCCTGCTATTAGTAGTGAAAATCTTGCACAACCAGAACCAGATATAGAGCCTCGAAGAGGTAAGAGAGCAAGAATTGGTAAAGAGTATGAGCCCGATTATATGACCTATACATCAGAGGAGGATCCATCAGACCTTGAAGAAGATTTGTCTTCTTTGGATGCTGACTTGTGACAAGAAGCCATTAATAATGAGATGGATTCTTTAGAATCTAACAAGACCTGACATTTAGTAGACTTGCCTCCTAGCTACAAACCAATTAGATGTGAAATCATTGTTGTGTAACAACTTTGATATGAAAGACCTCGGAGAAGCAAGTGTAATCCTTGGTATTAAGATTACTTGGTCAAAAGAGGGAATTTCTCTGGATCAATCTCACTACATTGAGAAGATCTTAAAGAAATATGACTACTTTGACTGTAAACCTGCTAGTACACCATATGATCCAAGTGTAAAACTGTTTAAGAACACTGGTGAAGGTATACGACAAACTGAGTATGCAAGTATCATTGGTAGCCTTAGGTATGCCACTGATTGTACTAGACCCGACATAGCCTATGTTGTGGGATTATTATGCAGATTTACCAGTAGACCTAGTATGGAGCACTAGCATGCTATTGAAAGGGTAATGAGGTACCTTAAAAGAACCATAAACCTGGGATTACATTATAAAAGGTTTTTTTGCTGTACTTGAAGGATACAACGATGCAGATTGGAACACTCTTTCAGATGATTCCAAAGCAACCAACGACTATATATTTAGCATAGCTGATGGGGCTGTTTCTTGGAAGTCAAAGAAACAGGCTGTCTTAGCTCAGTCCACTATGGAATCTGAGATGATCGCACTAGCAACTGCTAGTGAGGAAGCAAGTTGGCTGAGAAGCTTACTTGCAGAGATTTCGTTATGGAAAAGACAGATACCAACTGTGTTGATCCATTGCGATAGTACCACGACTATTGCAAAAATTGAGAACCATTATTACAATGGTAAGAAACGATATATACGTCGTAAGCACAACACTGTTAGAGAATTACTCTCAACAGAAGCTATTAGTGGATCACGTACGCACTGATGATAATTTAGCATATCCTTTGACGAAAGGATTAGCTAGAGAGAAAGTCCATAACACTTCTAAAAGAATGAGACTATTGCCCTTACTGCGATGATCATTTATGATGGTAACCCGACCTAAATGATTGGAGATCCCAAGAACTAGGTTCAATGGGTAATAACAAGTTATGAAGTGATATGAGATGAACATGCTGTTATAAGTGAAAGTAGTATGATTCCTGAAGTAACAAGAGGATGAGTTATGGAAAAAAAATTCGTAATTCTTAATGAGATCTATACTCTATGTTGAGTGGAGTACCTAGGCTACAGGAGTACTCTTGATAGACTCACCTATATGAATGTTGAAGTGGGGGCCGCTTCATATGGAATTTTGGACAAAAATTTCTAGAGTGTTCACTATATCGGGATAGACGTGCATGACCTTTAATGCACGGGCTTTATAGAATACACCTATCAAAAGATTGTGTGGTTTGATGTCGGAGATAGAGTTCAAGACTTCGAGTCACTCTTGTAAAATTTGAATCTTACTCACTATGCAAAGGTTCAAGTTGTATGACACCTTTGTTTATGCACAATTTTATGAAATCCTCAAAAAATTTCTTTTCAAATTTCAAGTGGGGGATTGTTAGAACAAAGGATAAAAATGGGTGAAAGTTTGAAAAAAAAAAGAAGAAAAAAAAGGCTTCAAGTCCCACATCGCTCAGGATAAACACTTGAATAGTGTTTTACTCCCTATATATAGATATCCCATTTCTTCATTTTTTTCTTGTCCCAGTTGAGAAGCATTTCCTCAACTTTTCTTTCTCCCTCCCATATTTCAGCCGATGCATTTCCGGAAAACTTCTCCCTCTTTCTTTCTGTCGCTCTAATATTTCGGTTGGCTATAAGAGTGACTATTTAAGTCATATTTTTGGTTGGCTATAAGAGTGACTTTTTAAGTCATAATTTTGGTTGTCTATAAGAGTGACTTTTTAAGTCATATTTTTGGTTGGCTATAAGAGTGACTTTTAAGTCATAATTTCGGTTGGCTATAAGAGCGACTTTTTAAGTCATGTTTTCGGTTGGCTATAAGAGTGACTTTTCAAGTCATATTTTTCGGTTGGCTATTAGAGTGACTTTTCAAGTCATATTTACGGGTGGCTTTAGAGTGACTTTTCAAGTCATACAAGAGGGTGTAGTTCTAGAAAAGGTTCCCTCAGTGCAGTGGGAATCTTATACAGTGATCTGGGTTGTTTTATCTTGAGGACTTCATGGTTGATAGTCTGCTTCCACAGTTTTTGGCAGTGCCACGAAACGTCTTAAAGAAAGCGACATTGTCAGCAACTCAGCCAGTAATTTTTTTGTTTGCCATAAATTATTGTTACAACATCAAATATCAACTACTATTATACAAATAAGACCCTGACATTGCTCACGTGGACATTTTTTTCCTACGTGTCGCCATTTCCTGCCCAAAAACATCAATGTCAGCCTATATTTATTTTTCTCATTATTGTAAATATTATAAATTATTATAATTAATTCGCTGCACATATCTATGTGTTTCTTCTGTTCTCGAGATATTTGCATTTCCAATGAGCTGCTGTAATCGATGGGTTGTGGGGTTAGAGTGCCATTTGCTATTCCCGTCTTTGACCACCAACCCATTTTGGTTTCCATTCTCTCCCCGTCCTCCCCATTTTCTAATTTCATTTCCCTCCTGTGTGCACCTCCCGTGTTTGTAAGTTTTCATTTCCATCGTCGTGTTCTCGGCTTTTTTGACTTGTATTGTGTATGATTCCTGTAGGATCTTAATCATTTTATGCGTTTTTGTTGCGGTGTGAGTACAAGTTCATTTTCTTTGTTTCTTTACTTTACAGTTGAACTCCATGAGTAGCGGTTCATAAACACACAAAAATTGTGATTTATTTATCTCAAACTCCATGAGTACATGTTCATTTTCTTTGTTTCTTTACTTTACAGTTTAACTCGATGAGTAGTGGTTCATAAACACATCTAAGCTGCGATTTTTATCCTAAACTCCATGAGTACATGTACCTTTTCTTTGTTTCTTTACTTTACGCCAACCCTGAGTAGTGCTTTGTTTTCTTTGCAAGAGAAAGCTTCATTTTCTTTGCATGAGAAAGAAGAGATTCCATCTTCTATCGTTTCTCCTACTTCGTTCCCCCCCTTTGTCACTACGATTTTGATTTTTGGGTTGTGTATTTTAGGAATCAAAACGGTTGAGAGGTGTGGGTAAGTTGTTTTTGGTGGGTTTTTTTTTATTTCTCTGTAAAATAAATTTACACTATTCTCAAGTTTCTTCCTCACAGATGTGTCGATATAGGATATCTCTCACACATTGCATATTTGTTACAACTATTTCATATATATATATATATATTTTAATTTTCTTCATTTTTGTTTTTTGGGGTATAATGGATTTCTTGATGTTTTTCATTTAAGGAATCAAGATGTTTTCTACGAGCAGCAAGAAGTCACGGGTAAGTGTCTATTCTCATCCATATATTTTTTATGATTAAAAATCTTCACATATTGTATAATACAGAAAAAAGGTCAACAAATATTGATAATGTGTCTTTTGTTTAATTTAAGAAAAATAAAATTATAAAATTATGAGTGTACTCTAAATTTCTTACATGATTTATAACTCTATGAACTAAGTAAAAATACACTTCTACTTACAATTACTCTTTCTCAATGTTGTTAGTGCTCAACTGAGTCTGTTATGAAGGAAAAATTTGAGTAGTGGTGGTGTTGGCTTTATTTGCAATTTGGCATTAAGTGTTTTTTATTATTGAGTTTGTGTAGGAGTAGTTATTGTGTTATTTTGTTAGGACCAAAATGCTAAGCATAAAGTGACATTATGAATGCTCAAAACTTTATTCCAATAGTTACATATGTCAAATAAATTTAATAACATGTGATTTTAAATTTGAAAGTGAACAATGTAGTTGTATGGAATAGAGCCACTTTATACTAATTTATGAATCTTTAATCATATACATCTGATTTTAAATTTGAAAGTGAACAATGTAGTTGTATGGAATAGAGACACTTTATACTAATTTATGAATTTTCAATCATACATATGAGTTTGCCAAGATTATACCAAATTATAAGTCATTTATCATAGATAGTAGCTGATAATTCATTAACTATCACATTGAATTTGACTTATTGAATCTTCCCTTTCTTTAATTTTTTTTTTATTTTCTTCATTTTCGTTTTTCGGGATATAATGGATTTATTGATGTTTTTCATTTAATGAATCAAGATGTTTTCTACAAGTAGTCACAAGTCATGGGTAAGTGTCTATTCTCATCCATCATACATTGAATTTGACTTATTGAATCTTCCATTTCTACAGTTGAAAGTTTCAGCTTAGAGCCAATGCTATTTTGGCAGCGTCGCTTGTTGTTTGCAAGGCTGCTGCTGCAGTAAAGAAAATTCCACGGTTGAAAAAAGTTGTTGAAGGTCACCTTGGTCGAACTATAACTCACAAATTGCAGTTGCACCCTCAGCTATCAAGATGAGATGAACCATTTTTTTCTTCTTTCCTTTTTTTGACCATATTTTCTCTACCTTATGTTATATGAGTAGTCAAACGACATGCAAGCATGAATTATATTGTTATTTGTGAACTTTGTTAGAGTGAGGTTCAATTTGTTAATGACCATTTTAAAGCTTTAAGTTTAAAGTCATTCATTATGTTATCAGCTTAGCTCAACTCCATTTATTTCTTAGATTTTGAACCTCTTCCTCTCATTATTTCACACTATTTCGGTGTTTCTTGAAGCAATCACCTTTTCCATTCATATTTATTTTCATTATGTTTATTCAATTATTCAAAATCCTTATTGTTATGTATCAAATATATCTTTTCAGTTACATTTAAATATTAAATATTATATTTTTCCAGACTTTGTACTTTTATTTTTATTAGATTTATATTTCTTTTCATTATGCTTATTCAATTAATCAAAATCCATATTATTATTATGTATCAAATATATATATCGTTTCAGTTACATTTAAATATTAAATATTATTTTTTACCAGACTTTGTATTTTATTTTTATTAGATTTATATTTTTTTCATTATGTTTATTCAATTATTCAAAATCCATATTATTATGTATCAAATATATCTTTTCAGTTACATTTAAATATTATACTTTGCCAGACTTTGTACTCTTATTTTTATTAGACGTGACTTGAATAGGGACTTTCCCACTCCCCATTGCAGGGCAGTTACATCAAGTAACCCATGAAATCATACATATTAGAGCAAGCAATTTAGAAATGATACTAGACCTTTCTTCCTCTGTAGCTCTGCCTAAATCGCAATAAATCACAATAATTATTGCAGTAAAATAATTAATTTAATTTTTCATTTTACTATAATTCTCCACTTTTTATTGCCGCTATTTTATTTTTTTTTCAATTACTCCACTTCACTTTTTTACTCTACAACCTTCACTCTTCCCCATGTTGTCTTTCTCACTTTCCCACCCTCTTCTTTTCCCCACGAACCTTCACCCTTCTCGTGTTGTCTTTCCCACTTTCCCATTAGAACCTTCACCCTTCCCCATGTTGCCTTTCCCACTTCCCCACCCCTCTTCTTTTCCCCACCAGAACCTTCCTCCTTTCCCATGTTGTCTTTCCCACTTTCCAACCCCTCTTCTTTTTCCCATCAGAACCTTCTCCCTTCCCCACACTTGCCTTTCCCACTTCCCCATCCAACTCCAGAATCTTCCTTCCTCTTCCCACCGTTCCAACTTTATTTTTTAATGTTAAGTCACCTATGTATAAAACAATCTAAGTGTTTTAGTTCAGTTACTGAATGTAGGTAACCATAACATTTGAATTGACTTTGATTAGAGACAAGAACCTTCAGATGTTATCAAACTCTTGCTTAGATGGAGAGCTTACAAATGTTGATTGGACTGAATTAGTGCGTCTACCTTCACAATGTTTTCCTCTGAACCACAAGAGTGTCCTAATCCAAAGTCACTGCTTGCTACTCTAATACCTCTCCAGAAGGATTCTGAGATTAGATAGACTTTATAATTTTAATCAAAGATAACCTATGCAAGGATAACATATGTAGGAGTGCTGTATTGTAAGCATGTTGTACATTTTGGTGACAAGTTCATCCTTGAAGAACCAATTGAGAGATATAGTTAATTGATATCAACTTTTGTTTTTATCCACTGTGGATAAAGTTTGATGTTCATATAAGGGTGGCTGAAATGAAGGAGTGGATAAGGGTGGCCGAAACTTTTAGCTTTTCATTTTCATCCCACTTTTTCCTTTCATTTCACTATCATAATTTAAATTGAACATATTCCCGAAACATCTCAATTACAAATTATTGTTTCACACTCACGATTGTTTTGCATCCAACGCTACCACATATAACAAATCTCTTAAATCAACTATTTTAAGTAATTATAATTTTTTCGCTTTAATTCAACACTATTTCGTAAAATTTAAAAACAATATGTTGGGATATATTGAAGACTATTTTTTTTTTTCATATTCTCTATATTCCTTTATATGATTTTATATAGATATTTTCTTTTGCTACATATTTTAGTAGTACTGATTAATTTTTTAAGGCTTAAATATGTTTTTTAAAACTTGTTAATTATTTTTAAAAATTCCTTCAAAAATATTTTTTATTAGTCATTCAAATTTTTAAAAAGTTATTTTTAGTATATATATAGTAAATATATAAAAAAGTATATAAATATGTAGAAGAGTAGCCTAGAAAAATCATCATTTTAAACATATAAAAAGTATAGGTAGGTTAAATGATCAAAATAAACATTTTATGTTATTGACACATGAGTTGACCAAGGGGTAAAATGAGAGTTTTGATAATAAAAAAAAATTATTTTTCACCTTTTATTTTTTATTTGTATTTCTAAACCAAACACATATGGAGAAAGATACAAGTGGTATGGTATGAGAATGTTGTATGGGTTTGTCTAACTAAAGCTTTTTTGGAAATATCAAAGAGTAATGATGATGAGGCATTAGCTTTTATACTATCGCATTGAATGTTGCTTTTGTTACCACCATTCTTTTTTGTCTTCTGCCATAGCCATAGCCTGCGCTCCTAGTCCACACACTCTTTTCCCCTGCAAACACTTTGCACCCTATCAACTTTTTTTATTTTAAAATATATTGAATAAAAATTATGCTTAATTTTGTTTTAAAATATAATAATAGATACATCAATTTTCATAATATAAGAAATTTTATATCAAAGTTTATTTAAAAGTTTAATTTCGGCAAAAGTTTTTATATCATTAATCAATCATAATTTTTTCCAGCATAACTTATAAAATTATTATTATAAATTTTAATAACTTTTTTTCAATATACTTACTATAAAAATTAATAAATTTATCATATATGATAATTTTGTGATTAAATAATAATATAATTTGTGCACATATTATTCATTTATTAAATTTTAGTTGGAGAGGGTAAAACTATCAAAATTTATAAGTCATTTCATTCACTTTAAAATAATATATATATATATATATATATATATATATATATATATATATATATATATATATATATATATATAATAGTATAGTTTGATGAGACCTTCTGATGGGACCTTCTAATACCATGGAATGACCTCCTTATCCAAACTCATATGCCAAATATAATAATAGATACACCAATTTTAGTAGTTAACAAGTCATTTTCATTCATCTTAAAAGAATATATAAATATATTAAAGAGCATAATAATAGAAAACAATTTTTAGACCTTCAGAGAAGAAATATAATAATAGAAAACAATTTTTAGTAGTATAAGAAATTTTATATAATAGATACAACAATTTAAGTAGTATAAGAAATTTTATATGAAAGTGTATTCAAAATTTTGATTTCTTATCAAAGTTTTTCTATTATTAATCAATCATAAATTTTTTTAGTATAACATATAAAATAATTATTATAAAAATTATTAAATTTATCATATATGATAATTTTATGATTAAATAACAATATAATTTGCGCATAATATATTCATTTATTCAATTATACTTGAGGAGAGTAAAATTATCAAAGTTTATAAGTCATTTTCATTCATTTTTTAATAAATAAATTATTGGTCTAATTATATGACTCCAATAATCCTATATTGTTGACACATCGATGAAACAAGGACAAAATGAGAATTTTAAAACTTAAAAGAGAAAGATAATCGGAAAATAAACACATGGAAGAGGACGTAACACTAATCATGTGATATGTAAAGGAAAGAAAGTAGAAATGAAGATGTGTTTTTTAGTGATGGAGAATATCTTATTCGATCAAGTGGCCTCGGAATAATTAAGAAGGGGGGTTGAATTAATTATGAATATGTCTTGACTAATTAAAAATTTATCCTTCTTAATGTCACTAGATTCAATTAGGCTTTACTACTAAGTTATGCGAAAGTAAACAACAGAAACAATAACTTAGACACAAGTAAAGCGGAAATAAAAAGTACATAGCGGAAAGATAAAGAGTGTAGGGAAGAAGAAGACAAACACAAGATTTATACTGGTTCAGCCACAACCCGTGCCTACGTCCAGTCCCCAATCAATTTAGAAACAAAACACAAGCAATTCAAGCATTAATCAATTCAAACAAAATTCAATTAATCATACATATTCAAAATTAAAAACTAAATATAGTTAATTAAACCTTGTAAACACAATCAAACAATTTCAACAATTATTTTCTATTATCCACAAAAATAACTTAACTGAAAATACTAATCATACCTTAATTCATAGAGATGACTTAAATGTTACCTCTTTTGAGATTTTACTGATATTGTTGTCGCCGTATGTAACATGTTCACTTTTCTTGAGGGAAATGGTTGTAAATTTGGATACATCTCCTGTCATATGCTTGGAACATCCACTGTCTATGTATCACTTCTTCCTTACAGAATCTTCTTTGTTGTTCTCATGAGATTTTATCATGAGACACAAGTTGAATTGGTCTTCATCATGATCTTGGAATAACCTATTCCTGAAAATACTTTTGAAAGACAAAGAATCTAAATAGGTCATTAATCTTGAAGTTGTTAAACTTTCTACAAAAAACCTGCTCTGATACCACTTGTTGGATCGAGTGGCCTCAGAATAATTAAGAAAGGGGGTTGAATTAATTATTCCTAAACCTTTACTAATTAAAAAATTACTCTTCTAAGGCTTTTACTAAATTGTTAAGAGAATAAGGAGTAAAAGAGAAACTTAACAGAAAGTAAAAATGGAAATTAAATGCACAGCGGAAAGTAAAAGAGTAGGGAAGAAGGAGACAAACACACAAGAGTTTTTATACTGGTTCGGCAACAACCCGTGCCTACATCCAGTCCCCAAGAAACCTGCGGTCCTTGAGATTTCTTTCAACCTTGTAAAAATCCTTTTACAAGCAAAGATCCACAAGGGATGTACCCTCCCTTGTTCTCTTTGAACTTAGTGGATATACCCTCCACTAGAATTGATCCACAAGAGATGTACCCTCTCTTGTTCTCAGTCAAACCCAAGTAGATGTACCCTCTACTTGTACCACAAAGGATGTAACCTCCAATGTGTTAAGACAAAGATCTCATGCTGTTAAACCTTTGATACTTTGTGAATGGGGATACAAAAGAATTCTCAGGCGGTTAGTCCTTTGAACACTTTTGTATTAAGGAAAGGGAAGAATCAAAAGAATTCTCAGACTGTGTCGTTTTGAATTCTTTGACAAGGGAGAAGGGAGACACAAAAAAATTCAGGCGGTTAGTCCTTTGTTCTTTTGGAAAAGGGAGAAGTGAGACACAAAAAGAATTCAGACAGTTAGTCCTTGGCGAATTCTTTTTGGCAAAAAGAGAAGAGAATGAAAAGATGAATAGCACAAGTTTTCAAGGTTTAGAAAACTAGAAAACTTTAGAAAGCTTTTGGTACAAAGAAGAAGAAGAAGTTCAAAGAGATTCAAGGCTTGTAAAGGATTGTAAGAGATTGATTGGAAAAGTATTCAAGATTGAATGAATGAAATTGAAAATGCAAAATAAAGCCTTGCTTTTATAGACTCTTCATGTCTGGTCAAGAAGACCATTTAGAAGAGTTATAACTTTTAGAAAAACTTAAAACCAATTTAAAAAAATCAAAAACTTTTTGAAGAGTTACATCTTTTGATTTATTCAGAAACAATCACTGGTAATCGATTAACAAATCAGTGTAATCGATTACACAAGGCTTTTATGTGAAAGGATGTGACTCTTCACATTTGAATTTGAATTTCAACGTTCAAAGGCACTGGTAATCGATTACCAAAACATTGTAATCAATTACAACTTTTTGAAATTGATTGGAACGTTGTAAATTCAATTTGAAAACTTTTTCAAAACAATTTTGCTACTGGTAATCGATTACAACAATCTGGTAATCAATTACCAGAGAGTAAAAACTCTTTGGTAAACATGTTTTGAGAAAAATCATGTGCTACTCAATTTTTGAGAAAGACTTTTCATACTTATCTTGATTAAGCCTTCTCTTGATTCTTGAATATTGAGTCTTGAATCTTGATCTTGATTCTTGAGATCTTGAACCTTGAATCTTGATTTTTGACTCTAAACTTTCTTCTTGAGTCTTGAATTCTTCTTGATTCTTATCTTGAACTCTTGAATTGTTTTTGATTCACTTGAGTTGTTCTTTGATTGTTCTTTGATTCACTTGAGTTGTTCTTTGATTGATCTTTGAGCTTTTTGTCATCACCTTTGTCATCATCTTTTGTTATCATCATTGTTATCATCAAAACACCTTTGAATTACCTTTGATTCACCATGAAGTTTTGCTTCTACAATTTCAACAAATAATAATGAACTACATCTTTAACTTTGCCAACGTTTTTATAGGTTCCAACATCCTGACTTTTTCAAGAAGGATCAACACACGCCTATCCCCTTTATCAAATATGCAAACCATTACTTATAATATTTGTAATTCAAACTTATTTTTTGTGTTAAACATATATAGCATACCGTATATAATATGTCAACACAATATGTATAAAGAATATCATATTTGGTTGAAATGTTTACTTAAATGATATTATTTGTTATGTTTTTTAATATAATTAAACGAACAACATATATTATCAAACATTCTATTTGGGATTTTTAAAATTTCCGTAATCTTATCTATATATGTGATCAATAGATTCATTTTTGTTCATTGTGCAACCCTCTCATTCACTACAACAACATGTAACTCATGATAATCACAATAATACCACAATTACATCAGGATAGTTTCATATTCATTATGTAGACATATAGTAATATTTGACCTTATTATTACTCAAATAACGCGTATTAGTCCGTGCATCGGCACGAGTGACTTTTTAGTGTATATGAAAGGATATTATTATTATTATTAAATCATTTACTATTAATAAAATAAATTTACAAATTAATCAAATAAATTATAAATTAGCTAATTAAACATAACTTGTGAAATATAGTCAAAACCCTATAAACAAGAGAGCTCAAGCCGTATTCACTAAAATGAGTTGCCAAAACCTTTATAAAATACGCTCGATGGCGATGCTAACCAAATTCCAACTGTAGCAAGCATGACAAATCAATTACATGCAGTACTATATTAATCATGAAGCCACTCCTTTTATTGATACATGAATGTAACTGAAAAGTGGGCCTTTGTACCACAATAGTAGTAATTTAAAACTAATTTGCCCAAAAATATAATTTCAAACAATTTATTTTTTTGGTATAATTTTGCCACTTGATATTCTTGATAATTCCCTCTCTCTCTATCTGCTTTTGTTTTTCCTTCTTGTCTTGTACAAATGCAAGTTCATGTTGCATGAGATGTTTGTATCACGTGGTTAGTTAAAAAAAATTGTGTAACACTCTGGCCTTAAGATAATTTGACAAAGTCAAGAGCTTTTTATTCAAAGGAATTCCAATTTATTATTTCCTTTGTCTCAAAGTAAAGGATGATTAAGATTGTTCACATAGATTAAGAAAAATAAGTATTTAAAAAAATAATATTTATTAGGGGATAATTTTTATTAAAATATCATTATTTTTTTCAGAATTTTAATAAATGGATTATTAAGTTTTTCAAGACAATAATATTTATTAGAAAGTAAAATTGAAATAAATGTATGAATATCTTCATTGAACTGAGAATATAAGTCAATTTTGAATTTTCTTAAAGGTTAAAATTTGTAGCTATTTTGAAACGAAAGAAGTAAGATTGAAAAACTCATATCTATTTATCTATATTCTCGTTGAACAACCTTAGAATAAATCTAACCTTTCTTATTTTCATGAAAGATATATGATTGACTTGGTGAGGAAGGGAGAAGGAAGAGAAAGAGACATTGTGAGTTCGAATAATCTTACTAATAAAAAGTAACAAACTAACATTTAACATTTTATGATAAAAAAAATGCTCATTTTCATTTCATTACAATAAAGATGCTATTTAGACTAACAACTTGGAAGCACAAATTACTAAGTAAGCCTAGGTGCCTTTTCTTTAACAAATTTAGTCCCCTAATCTTCTATGCCTGCTTACCATGTGCAAATTTATTGGTTCACAGAAAGTAGTTTCTCCTTGATTGATAAAATAATACAATAATTCATTGGAAAAGAAACTTCAATAAAAGGTTTCACCTTATTATTTGGAATA
Source organism: Glycine max (assembly GCF_000004515.6). Classification (NCBI taxonomy): domain Eukaryota; kingdom Viridiplantae; phylum Streptophyta; class Magnoliopsida; order Fabales; family Fabaceae; genus Glycine; species Glycine max. Next base: position 6,625,924 of record NC_038241.2, read on the forward strand.
AAATCTCTACGTTAATTATCAGTGAAAATACCAAATTGATAACACAAAAGAAAAGTCAATAATAATCTTCTTCTTTTAAATAAGTATATTCATTCTACTCTAAGAAACGACCCTAGGCCTTACATCACAAGAAACAATAGTCATAAGTTGGGGGATATCATCTATCCAATATCTTTCTACACAATCAAAAGCTAAGGCCTCGTTCGAGGTGAAAAAATGGTTTCTTGTTTTTAGTTTAGAAATTTTTAAAAATTAAAATTAGTTTTGAGTTTCAATTTATTCTTTGTTTTTAGTTCTTAAAAAGATACTACAAATTGAAGATAAATAAAATGACCCAACCATTTTATCTTATCTCGCTTTACTATAAAATAATGATGGTGGAGTGGCGGCAATGACAATGGTGATGATAGTAGTGGTGTCGATAGAAGTGACAACAATGGTAGGGGTAGAATATTGATGACAACGATGGTGGTAGTGGTGGTGGAATGGTGATGGTGACAATAGTAGCGGTGGAATGGTGATGAATGTTTTTTAAAACTTGGACCGACCTCGTTGGTGGGACTGATTTGACTGTGACCTAGAGGTTTGACCGGGTCAAATTACATATCGGATCGGTCATACATTGAACCTGGTGCAATCCGGTATGACCTAATTAGGTTTGTAGTTAAAACGGTGACTCATTGGCTCGGGTTAGATCATGCTTAAGGGAAGGGAATGTGTTGGGTCATGTGGGTCAATTAAGATTGGGTATAAAGTTTTAATTTTTTTAAAATAAAGACCGAGCCAATTAGTGACCGACTGATTCAACCATTTATCCAGTGATTCAATGTCTTGACCAGGTCAATTATCAATTTAGTTTTTAAAATTATGGGTGATAGTGGGATGGAATAGTGGCAACGGCGGCGACAACAATGATGGAGACGACAAAATGGTGGAGATAGTAGCGATGTAATGGTGGTGGCAACAACAACAATGTGGTGGTGGTGGAGGCACTAACAACGGGGTGTGGTGGTGGAATGGATACGGTGGATGCGACAATGGCAGCGTGACGATGGTGGCAATGACAATGGTGGTTGTGGAATGGTAGTAGTGTTATGGTGATGGTGGTTAGAATGTGTTTTTTAACTAAAAACCAAATTTACAAAACTATTTTCTTGATTTTAATAATGAATGTAAAACTATTTTGAAATTGAGTTAAAACCAATTCAACTCCATTTTTGTCGAATGCATTTTGTTTTGATAATTGCATTTGAAAACCAAAAGTAAAAACTTAACCACCTTGAACGTGATCTAAATGAGCTAACATGTCAGACCCTCTATGAGTATAAACTAAAGAGTGTGTCAAAAAAGAGTCTACTTTTTTTTTTTTTTACAATCATCTAACAAACCAACAAAATAATTATTATCAAAAAAATATTTTTTTTCCAAGCACGAACAATCCTTTGACAATCTGTTTCAAACTAAACACAAAAGATAGATAGGTCAATGGTCGTTTGTGTAGCCCATCTAAAGGCCACAAGCTCTGTAATATGTGGTTCAAAACATTTAGGGAGCAAAAGTGAGGCAACTGAATGCACTTCACCATAATTGTCACGAAATATAACTCCTAACCTAGTTTCCCTATTGTGTTTCACCGAGGCATCAAAATTCACCTTTTATGATTCCTTTAAGAGGCTTCTTCCACTTCTTCTTAGACTTATCAACTAGAGGTTTCACCAGATTAGCAACATTCGGGGATTGAAAAGAGCAAGCCTTTTGTAATATCCAATCAATAGTCACTTTTTTCCTTTTAGATATCCATTGTTTCCTTCCAAGCCAAATAGCCTATAGGAGTTCACAAATTCTGACCATCAAAAAGTTAAAGTGACAAAAACACCACAAGAAGGAGGGTTGAATTGAGATTTTATAAAATTTTAATTCTTCTTAAAAAAAATAGGTTTTTGATGTAGGTTTAGAAGGAACTATTTCATAATGAAGAACTATTCCGAACTCAGAATGAAAATGCAAGAAGTTCATAATGAAATTGCAAACAGTTCAGGAAAAAGAGTTCTATTGTAAATTTGAGCTCTGGTTTGAAAGAAGTTATTTATTTGAAAAGACTTTGGTAAAGTAAGCTTGGTTCAGATGTATTTGTGAAAAGATTATCTATTTTAAAGCTTAATAAGAGCAATTAAAATATCTTGTTCAAAATCAAAACTAAGAGAAGGAAGAAGAAAAATGCATAATGATTTTTATACTAGTTCACCCTAACTTTGGGCTACATTCAGCCTCACCCTTCAAGATGAGTTTCACTAATACAACCAACCACTACTGGGCCAACAACCATTGGATTTCAAAAACCAGCCAATACTCCCACTGGACTTCAAACCTAGCATCAACTAGACCAACAACTTTACTGAATTTTAACTTTGTCAGCCATTGCTAAGCTTACAATATTAAAGAGTTTCTGTGTTTTTGGATGTACGAACACAAATCTTTCTCCTCACAGAGTGATTCCACTTAGGAATATAGTCTATCACTTCTATATAATGTTTATTACAAATGACAAACACAATACAGAAGTGGATCACTCTCACAGAGATGGTCGAAGCCGAAAATTGTAGATTTCTCACTCAAAGATTTGCACAAGCTGTTTTATCTTGATTGCTTCAACTTGATCTTTGATGCTCCTAGAAAACCCTCATAAAGCTAACAAGAAGACCATTGAGGTGGGTTTCACTCAACTGCCAAGCTTCTAGAGCAAGTAGCTAGACTTGACAACTATCATGAGTTGACAGCTTGTAGAACCATTCTGAGGTATTCTTTTTGAGGTTCCCATTTTGAGGAACCTTTCTAATGAGCATTCTGAAGGATCATTAGAATAGTTATTATGATGTTTGCTGAGAAAAAAATTCATACTTGATAGATTCTGTTGATGAAGTTCAGGTTGATAAACCTTTATGAAGTAGTACAACTTCATCAAACTTGACACTTCTTCATAGCTCCAAACATTTAGAAGTAGATTGCTTCAAAAACACTAAGTGAAGATTCAATTGTTGGTGTGATAGTGTTTTGTCCAAAGTTAGACAGTGTAGTATCTTCAGTCTTCTATTATGATGCTTCTCATCAAAGCATGAATCGTATCTTCCTCATTATGCCCACACCTTGGGCAAATAACATCAATGTCCAAACCTTCCCTTCTCAAATTTGTCATAACCGGGAGAATATCTTTACAAACTCTCTAAACAAAGTGAATACATGTAGGAACAACTTTTATTTTCCAAAGCTTTTTCCAAAAGTTTCCAATAACAAAATTGGGCAAGGCTAAATGAGGCTCCTCTTTTTGCAAAGAAACATAATAGCTAGATTTAGTAGTAAACTTAACCTATTTTGTGTGCTTCCATATCAATTTTTCTCAGCTTGGAAAAGTCCTCAGGAGGATGGAGAGAATCTTTTGACAATCAAGAGTTGAGAAAAAATAATTTAATTGCTGAATATCCCACATATGTAACTCTTAGTCAATAAAATCTGCTACCAAGGAATTAGGATCACAAGTCATGTTCGATTTCGCTTCAACTCTTTCAGCAAGAGTGTTCGGCACCCAACTATCTGTCCATGCTCGAAGAAAAAGACCATTCCCCCTATCTGCCATAATGATCCTTCCACTACAATATCTTTTGCAGACTAGATACTTGTCCATGTATAGCTCGGTATATAATGCTTTTTTCCCTCCAAAGGTGAAGAATGAGGACTTGGCTTTTAAAACTCTCGCGGTGAGGCAACTCTCATTGTTTAACAAATGCCACAACTGCTTCCCGATAAGAAAGGATTTATTAAAATGCTTTAACCTTCTAAAACCATCCCTCCATTTGCCTTTGACTGAGAAAGGTTTCACCATCCAATCTAGTGCATCTTTCTTTTATTGGAATCTCCCCTACTAATAAAATCTTGCTGACATCGTCTCAATATCTCACAAAGAGCTTTAGGAAGTTTGAAATAAATCATGACATATGTTGGAATCATTTGAACCACTGATTTGATAAGTGTTTCTCTACCCGTTTTTGACAGAAACCGCTCCTTCCAACCCTTTAATTTTTTCCAGACCTTGTTGGAGAGGTTGATTCTTTGTCCTGATGCTCTCTCATAGAGACGAATGATATTGAAAATTTGAGAGGCCTCCTGATGAGAAGCTCACGCAAACAAAATACTATCATTTGTGAAGAACAAATGCAAAATTAGTGAGACTCTTGGACAAACCTTTAGATCGTGCAAATACTTTATGTTGACAACTTGAGAGATCAAGGCAAAAAGTACCTCAGCACACAAAATAAGAAGTTATGGGGAAAGGGGATCTCCTTGATGGAGTCCCTCTCAGCTCTAAACTCCCTCCCTGGTTAGCCATTAATTAGAATAGAAAAAGAAGTTGTGGAAACACACCTATAAATTAGTTGACACCATTTGATAGGAAATCCCATAGAGAATAGTATTCTGTACAAAAATTCCCATTCTACTCTGTCGTATGCTTTTGACATATCCAACTTCATCGCCATGAATCCTTTTCTGCCTAACTAACTATATCTCATATGCTGGAAACATTTGTAGGCCACCAAAGTGCCATTTGTTATTAGCCTTCCTAACACAAATACACTTTGGTTCTCCGTAACAATGTGAGGCAAAATCAATTTCGATTATCTTCATTCCTTTTCAACTTTGACATTTTTCTACATCTATATGATTAACATTTTTTGGTGCAAAGTTGAATTTCCATGGTTGCATCCAAACTTGATCTATGGAAGAAATTTTTTTTACCCCATTAATTTTTATTGGAGTGAAAGCATTGAACAAATATCTAAATTATTTTCTCCATGAACATACCCAAGTTCCTAATACAACACAAGAACAAAGTAAGAATATAATTTAATAAAAACAAAAAATTTATTTGCCACGAACAACCGTTTTATTAGTTGTAGTTGACATAACCATGTATATTAACATGTGCGAGTATGTGATTATTCATAGTTACCATAACATGAACTGTTTAGTTACAATGCCAAGGACCCCATTTGTTTTATTTAAATGTATTTTTAGTCTTCATACTTTTGATCATATGTGGTTAAGGTCCTATTATATTAATGAAGTTAGTAACCAAATTTTAAAAAAATATAATGAAATCATAACAAAGAGAGACAATCCCCATGTTTTTAAAATTTTGAAAGCCAAGTTCATTGATATGAAAATATAAGAACTTTGATCACGTTTTTAGAAAATAAAACACTTTCCCCCCTTAAAATTTATCAGTTTAATACCTATGCACTAATAGTGTAAAATAATTTGATAGATGGAGGAAAGGTGTATGCTAGTTGTTAGTTAGTTATGATAGCTAGGATAACTAATTGTTAGTTAGGTATAACTAACTGTTAACAATTAGTTAAGAAACTATAAATAGTCAATTAGAGTGAAGTTAGAATGAAGGAGTAGGAAGTGGAGGGTGAGGAGACCTTGAAACTTACTTTGTATTTTGTCTTGCGTGTTGGAAGCACCACCATAATAATACAATCTTTTCCTATGTTTGTGGTCTAGTTCTATCAACTGGTAAGGGAGCTTTGACCTTGGAAGCCATGGAGAAAGCGATAGAAGAGAATCACAAAGTAGTGGAATCGTGGTTGAGTTCAATCTAAGGGATGATACAAAGGTTGGTAGCGGCATGGGAGAAAAAATCTCCTACTACAAACGTTCACACAGCTAACACGAGCGAAGGAAATGAGAACACTGCAGCGCATGACAAAAATTGGTTAAGGAATTTGGAAATGCCCATATTCAATGGTGAGGATCCTATGGGCTGGTTGACAAAGATCGAAAGATATCTTCGGATGTGCACCATAAGGGAAGAGGACAAGATGGAGGCTGTAATGGTCGCGATGGATGGGAAAGCTCTAGGTTGGTTCCAATGGTAGGAATCTTGGAATCCAAACCACTCTTGGGATGGATTCAAGATTGTTGTCATCCAAAGGTTTCAAGGTTATAGCCTAGGAAATCCTTTTCAAGTGTTGCTGGCACTGGAACAAGAAGAGACAATGCAAGGATTCATAGGCCAATTTGAGAAGTGCGTTGGAATGGTGAAGGGGTTGGAGGAGCCATTTCTGGTGGAAGTGTTGCTCAATGGGTTAAAGGAATAGATTAACACTGAGGTAAGGATTCATGAACCAAAGAACTTGATGGAAGCTATGATTAAGGCTTGAAGAGTGGATGATAAGAACATAGTTTTAGGGAAGTTGCCCTTGAGTAATAGCCAGGGGTATAATAAGTAAAAACCCAGTTATTCAGGTCTGAAATTTGTAAGGGATTTGCAACCAACAAATAGTAAGGTAGTTGATCCTACTAATGCTGCTAAAACAGGATCCAGTGGATGGCAAGGTAGAAGAACCCTCCATAATTTGTCAGCTGCGAAAGTAAATGAAAAAAGGAGAATGTTTCACTTGTGAAGAAAAGTATAATCCTACTCATGTGTGTAAGAATAAATAGTTCAAATTGATGATTATGGAAAACGAGGATGAAGAAGACCACTGCTTATGAAATGCAGGCTGTTTTCCTCAACTTGCCCTTAAGGACAAGGTCCATCTTGAAGGGGGGGAGGGGTATTGATAAATGGGGAAAAATATATGTTAGCTGTCAGTAAGTTAGGATAACTAACTGTTAGATAGTTAGAACTAATTGTTAGTTAGTTAAAAAATTATAAATAGTCAATTAAAGGGAAGTTAGAATGGGGGAGTAGGAAGTGGAGGGTGGTGAGACCTCGAAACTCACTTTGTATTCGGTTTTGGATGTTGGAAGCACCATCGTAATAATACAATCTTTTCCTTTGTTTTTGGTCCAATTCTATCATAGTTTTACCATGTTATCCAATTATAAATTAACATTTAAATTACTTTAAAATAATTATTTTAAAAGTTAACAAACTTATCATATATATTATTTGTGATTGAATAACTGTGTAATTTTTTTACATTATCAGTGTATAACTTTTCGTTTTTCAAAATTTATTTACAAAAAAACTAATTATGTCGATATATAGAAATATTTGTTGCAATATTATTCATGATTTAGAAGTTTAATTAGCATAATAATATATTATTAGTACGTGTAAATCACATGATAAATATTTATTTTATATAACTAAAATTGATAATAAATAAATACTTTTAACTATATAAATTATAATATAAGTAAAATTCATAATAAATAAATATTTTAATATATGAATTGCATTTTAGATTTTAATGAATTATTTATTGGGATGCAAGGTCATTTTTAATCATTGGTAATTTCTTAAAAAAATGTTGAAATTCAATTTAAAAATAAAGATAAATTAAAAAGATATTTTGAAATGGATAAGAGTTTTAAAAAATCTTAAAACACTTGTTGCTGAAGAAAAATTCTTAAAACACTTTCGTTCAAGTAGCTTGTAAAAATGCCTTCGTTCAAGATAGCTAATGAGAAATTGAGTATTCATGATGGTTGTTTGTAAATACACCATTTTTTTTCTATAAAAATGCAATTCCTTTTTTATATATACATATTCATGATACGAAAATATATAGTGGCACGTGAGTACTAAAGGAGTCAAATTTAATTGGATGAACAGCGTAAGCTGAGTTATTCAAAATCTTTAATATTTACGTTTGATTCCTATGAATATAAAATAAAAATAAAAATCAATGGGTAGGTGAATCTAACTATCAACTAAATTCTGTTAAGGGAAACCACAGCAAGGGACAAAGCAAGATCGATCCTAGGTTTAAGCTGATGATGTGGTCGCCGCACCACAATTGGGCCCCAACATTGGTGATGATGATAAATTGATAATTACGTCAACTACAGTTTCATTCCACCTAAAGATACATATTAAACATATATAGCTCCATTTGCTTTCTTTTCTCTCTTTCCTCAACTTCTACATTAACATCTCCAAGGCCTGCATGATGCCATCAAGGTAGGTGTTGCTAGCAAAACTGAACATAACTTCATAATATCCTAAGATGCCAACGAAACAGGTAAATCAGTTGTTCATGTTGTGTTAGTGCCTTTGTGTTGTGATATATATGTAACTTTATTTCCCCAATAATATATATATAAGTAATGTTAATGATTAGTTTTTTTGTTAGTGAAGAATTGAATCCAATATTTTTTCCTTTCTCCTTTCTTCTCTTAATTACTACCAATTTAAATCAATTTTATAACTTTTTATGATCTATATAGGTAACCTACCGCAATGATAAAGTGGTGCTAGTGAAGGTATATGTTGAAAAGCCTAGAAAGAAGAGCTCATCATCAATTCAGCATCATCACCTTCATTATCACATTCATCACACAATTAGACAAGAGGTAGTTCACGGCTCTGGTAGCAAGGGATCATATGGTAGAAGAGCAGGGTTGCTTATGTACTCGCATCTCCTACGTGAATCTGCAAGAGGAGCATCATCAACACCCTCATTCTCCAAGTGGGTTGCAAACAACAATTTCCAGCCTCCAACCCAGGTACGTAGCTACATCGTTGACATTGTATATAAATATATTTTATACATATGATCTTCTAAAATGTATGAAGAGGTACATATATAGTATTTTTTTTTATGATGAGGTACATAGTATTTTATACATATATTTTGTACGCAACAATTTCCGTCAATAAGTACTTTTTTTTAGTGTTTTTGTTTCACTCTTTTTAACATGCATTTTACTAATGAGTTAAAATTTATTCAAAAATTAAAGTGATTTATTAAATAAGTGATACTTATAAAAATATATAATTTTAAACCAATTTTAATTAATATTAGGTCTGTGTTAAAAAATGTGTTATAGAATAGAAGAATGTCGGTAACACTTCCTTCTTATATGAAACTTTTTATGTGATCACCTGAAATTTAATTGAAAATAATTTATTCATTTTAATGAATTCGACTTCTTATTTAATGATTATGTTTTTTTAATTTAGATGTAAAACGCACAAAGAGAGAACTACATAAAGAGAGTATTTCTAGTATTATTTTACAACATATATTACTAACATTTCAATAAAGAATTTAATTTAGTTGATTGAACATAGTACATCGAATTATTATAACCCCTAGACATTATTTTTTATTCATATGGATTAAAAAAATATTAATAACATTTCTAGTATTTTATTAATGCTTGGTTTTTGACCCATGGGTGTGGCTGAATTAGTTATATTGCACTGCCGTTTCCTTGTTATCCTTTTGCAGATAACCCCTTCCAACAAGAAAAAGCCGGAGTATAGGGAAAAGTCAACTTGCTTTGGCAGTTTGAAACTACTGATTCCAAGGTTCTTAAGGTCATGATCAAAAGCCAAAAATAAGGAGAAAAGGGAGAAACAGAAGCATGGAGGTTTTTCAGGAAATGGAATGAAAATGCTACAGGTATTTTGAATGCAAATTTTACGATAATATGCTGTTATAATCTACTATGTGCTAGTCTGATCCGATACATGTTTTATTCTTAGGTATGGAAAGGAAAAAGTTTCTTTACGAATGTTTTTTCAGCAAGACGCAATTAATTAAGTATGCTTGAGGTTCAATTTTGTCCTGGTCGTTCACCTCTCTCAAGGTATAATGTCTCAAATCTCGAATCAAATAAGAATTTATATCGTTTAATTAATTAGATTCAAGTTCTTATCTTTCATATCATGCTAATCACTGACAAGTCCCTCCATTACTGCTTATTTGATTAATGCACGTCTTAAGGTTACTGTGTAATAAATCGTTGGTCTTATTACATGTATTTTCTCTTATTATCTTTTCTTAGTACAAATTAATGGAATTTACTTTTATGGGTTGCAGTTACTGAAATTTGGTGTAATATACAAGGATTCAGATACTCAAATTTCTATCTTAATTTATATTTTATCTTCATGCACAATTGTAACAGAAAATCCCCCCTCCCCCTCCTGGTTATAAGGTTTTAACACTTCATTGAGCAGCAATTTTTATTTGGAGGCATATCTTATATGGTAAATGAAACATGTTTTGTTACAAAAAAAAAATAAAAAATGCAACGTGTTTTTAAGAACACATATAAAGTTAAGATTAAATAATGTTATTTCTAAGAGATTTACTAATATATTCATTTTCTTAGCAAAGTATGTTAATATGTTATGTTAAATTATAACATTAATTTTGTTAAACTAAAAACTAAACACGAATTATGTTTTTGACCTGACCAGGGTTATCTCCTGTAAGCAATACCTATAATATAAAAACAGCGGCTTACTATTTTTTTAGAAGTATATTAAAAAATTAAATTGAGATATAATTTAAAAAACAAACGAGAATATATTAACAAAATCCTATTTATAAAGTTACATTTTTTTAAAACCTGATCCAACCTGATTCAATCATATCATATAATTAAATTTATTATTATCTATAAATTAATTATAAATACAAAACATATTAATTTTTAGCTTATATAATTTATTAAATTATTAAATTAAATTGCTTATGATTTTTTTAATTGTTTTTTATCTCTGTATTAATTTTATTTATATTTTCTTATGCTAATACAATATTTTATTTTCATATAAAATAAATTTTTAATATTAACATTAAAATTATTAATTTTATTAGTTAAATATTATCACAATTTAATTTTTTTTGAGTGTATTTAATCATTATTTTTTTATAAAATTTTAGAAAAAAGTAAATTATTATTTTGAAGGATTTTTATACAAAATAAAAATATTTTTAGATATTCATATCTGACTAACTCAACCGACTCAATTTATTTATGATAAGGGTGATTTAAAATAGTTTATAAAAAAAATTAAAAAATCCAATCAATTTGTAAAATTTTGATGAGATACAATATCCGATTGAGTCAAACCCACCACACCCGACCCATAAATACCCGGAGCATTTCCGTACATGGCATTGCTGACCAAAATAATAATAAAAATGTTTGCATGACGGGAGTTGATGAAACTATCAGAGGGCAACACTACAAAACCGCTCCACATAAATAAAATAAAGGTAAAAGCTACTTGAGCAAGCTTTTATGATTTCCTTTCTTAAAGTAATTTTTTTAAAAAGAACTAGTCTTTTGCCCGTGTCGACACCCGGATTTATACTCCTATTCGAATATTATCAACACATGTGTAAAGTTCAATAACGATATTTATTTATATGATAATAATGTTGAGTTATGTTTAAAAAAAACAGCATAAAATAAGAATACAAACAAATATGATGTTATGATAGATTGTTGGATGGTGTTGATGTAACAATAAAAGAGAGACTGCACAATAAAAAGAGGTAAATGAGTTCATTAGATTTTTGGATATAATTATTGATCATTTAATAATCAGAAGTATGACGATAGTACTATATACAACAATATTCACCTGATAAGTAGATATTTTAAATCAATTTACTTTAGTGGAGGTGATATAATAACAAACATCCAATAGTTGCCTTGGTCATGTGATGCTGCAACATAAAGAAATAAATGTAATATATATTAAAATTTTGTAAATTAAATATTGACTTGTTGGAAATGATATCTAATGTATAATGATAATCTTTTCCATATATTCACGAACAAATAATTATTAAAAAAAGAACGTATGACTGGTCCCATGACATCAACATGGAAAATAATGTTTGTTTTATGGGTCATCCATATTTATTGTTGATCATATAATGATAATCTTTTTCACTTTCCATGATAATCTTTTGCACCTTAGCAAACATTTAGTCTATTAATTTATATACATACTCTAATAATCTACTTAGTATATTAAGTGTTAACCTTTTACGGTTTTCGTTTCTCAACCATATTTATTGCTTAACAGTATAATGATAATCTTTTCCATATATTCACGAACAAACAATTATAAAAAAAAATGTATGAGAGGTCCCATGATGTCAACATGGAAAGTAATATGTTTGTTCCGTGGGTCATCCATATTTAGTGTTGATCATATAATGATAATCTTTTTCATTTCCCATGATAATTTTTTGCACCTTAGCAAACATTTAGTCTATTAATCCATATATATACTCTAATAATCTACTTAGTATATTAAGCGCTAATCTTTTACGGTTTCCGTGTGTCATCCATATTTATTGCTGATCAGTATAATGGAGAGGAACGAAGATGGAAGATGTAGAGGATGCAAATGTGAGCGTATCACGAAAACCCTTCAAGTTCACTCAGTTTAGAAACAAATTCAAAATACAAACGTATTTGAAAAATGCAAACGTTGGGGAAATGGTGCCACAATTAATGCGTGAAATGGGTCACGGTACCATATTTGATGCATCGATAATGGTGCTACAATTAACGCACATGTATTGATAATAGTGCCACAATTAATGCATGAAATAGGTCACATCATTGGTATCGTATTTGGTGCATCGATAATGGTGCTACAATTAATGTGCGTGCATTAATAATAATGTCACAATTAATGCGTGAAATGGGTCACATCAGCGTGAAATGAAGAAGCATGAAATGAATCGATATTGGTACTGCACTAATTACGAAGGTACCACATTAATTACGTTTTTTAATTTAAAAAAAATAAAAAAGCGTATAAATGTAAAAGACTGCCACGCAAGCCGGTATTGATGTTGACATTTTTGGGCGGAAGAATGTGTTAACCACATAACTGAAGCGTGTTTGGTACCATTTCAAAATGTATAAATTATTTTACGGTATTAGTGTGTGAGTCATTTTCTTTTTTTATACTATAACTTACTTTATCATGTTTATTGTCTTTACTATTTTTTTTTTAAATTTGTATACTCATGTATTTGAAAATTATTATTATTTTCATATCTTAACAGAATATTTAAAATTGATTGTTAAGTACTTATTCATTTGAAATGAAAATTAACAAAAAATACGAATAAAATATGCTTATTAATTAAATGTTAATAAATTGACAATGATTATGACAAAAAAATACAAAAATGAAGCTGGTTTTAATAATATGTTAAAATTGATAATGTAATATTTAAAATTGATTGTTATGTACCTACTAATTAGGAATAACTCATCGTCTAAGTTATGATTATTTACATATCCTAAAAGAAATGCTTATTAACTTGAAAATTATGATTATTTCTATATCCTAACAAAATATTTAAAATTGATTGTTAAGTACCTATTAATTTGAAATGAAAATTAACAAAAATACGAATAAAATATGCTTATTAATTAAACGTCAATAAATTGACAATGATCACGGAAAAAACAAATACAAAATTGAAGTTGTTTTAATAATATGTTAAAATTGATACTATAATATTTAAAATTGATTGTTAAGTACCTACTAATTAGGAATAAATCATCGTCTAAATTATGATTATTTCCATATATGGTTATTAATTTGAAAATTATGATTATTTCTATATCCTAACATAATATTTAAAATTGATTCTTAAGTACCTATTAATTTGAAATGAAAATTAATAAAAATATGAATAAAATATACTTATTAATTAAACGTCAATAAAATATGTAACGAATTGTCAACGAAATGGTCACTTTCAAACAAAGAAGTGAAGATAGACACAAACGAATTTTAAATTGATTGTTAAATCAAACAAATTGATTTTAAATTTGAAATTTGAAGATAGAAATTTGAAATTGTGACTTCCATATCCTAACAAAATATTTTAAATTGACTGTTCAACCAAACAAATTGATTTTATTATCGATAAATTAATTTCCATGACTGGTCCAAGATTATGTGACCGCGATATAAACAACACCGCATTGTAAAGCTAAGTGAAATGGAAATGCAACTATTTCCTAAGTATGAAGCTAATTAATTTTCCGTAATAGAGCAATCACGGATATTTCCATTAACAATAAACGGGAAAAACAAAAAAAAAATGACAAATTGATATATAGAATGATATAAATATAATAAAAAATTGACAGAAATGTTAAACAAAAGTACAAAGTAATCTTAGCATAGGAGTAAATTTTAATTTAAAATATTTAAATTTATATGAAATTATAAGACTCACAAAATTATAATAAGTAACTCATAAACAAATAATTATGTAATGTAAATGGTCTTAGGAATCTATTAAAAAAATAAAGAGGTTGTTGCACTAACATGAGTTTAATATTAATCACCCAAACTCCCCAATTGATCATTATCTTTTTATGATTGAAAATGAAAATTAAAACGTTAATTCATCATTCTAACATTTTTTTTATTTCTCTAAAATTTATTTATTAATTCAATAATTTTTTGTTATACAGGTTTAAGCTAAAGTAACGTGAACACTGTTCTTTCTACAATATATAATAAAATTGTATATATATGAAATCCAACCATTAAAAAAATTACATGAAATTGAATTGAAGAAACACTCAACATGACTTATATAATCTATCATTAATAAAATACAATATTAATAAAATACATTGTCTGGAAATCATAATTATTAAATTAAACTTTAAACTGTTAAAATAAAGTAACATAAAAATTTCTTCATCAATCAAATGGGGTCATCATCACTCAAATTTTGCTGCTTCCTGATTATCAGGTACCCTATCATTGGAGTAAGCTGATTTTCTGTCAAGAATTTCTGCCATTGCTCCAGTTGAATGCAAAAATGGAACGCAAACAAAAATTAATTAAAATAATCTATATTGCTAATAAAATAATATTAAATTAACTAAAACCTAACAATAAGCAATAAAAATTATCTATATTAATGAATAAATATAATTCAAGTTGCGAATGTTGAGAGCCTCTGCTTCAAAATGTAAATTGAAATCCCTATAACCCAAAAAGAACCATAAACAAAGAAGCCCAAAACTACTATACTCAATCATCTGACCATATAAATAAAGGATGACATATATGTGACAATAAAGCATGTCATATATTTGAAAATCAAAACTGGAAGTGTCTAATTCAAAGGGATTGAACAAATATAAAAATATAACCCATTGAAATAACTCAGCCAACATTAAAGGAAAAAAAATAAAGGCAGAACACCCAAAAAAATTTAAGCTTTCGGGTTGCGAAAAATAAAAAAACAAAAAAAAAGTTACCCAATGATCCAAATATAAACCCAAAATGCAACGCAAGCTGTAGAAGGTTCAGGAACACAAAAAAATTTAAGTTTTTGTAGTGCGAGAACTCAGGAAACAAAATAAAGGGAGAACACCCAAAAAAATGAAAGCTTTTGTCTTGCGAAAAATCATAAAACCCAAAAAAAGTGGGACAATGGAGGAGGCTGTGGTTCAGTAAAAAATTTAAGTTTTTGTATTGTGAGAAACAAAGAAACAAACAAAACATAGTCAGAGAATCAAAGAAAATAAACCTGTTTGAGATAAAAATCAAAGCTTTTTGTATATAAAAACCACAACTTTAGTGCCTTCTTCCGCCTTCTCTGCATACAATAACAAAGGTATTGTGAGAAGTCAGAAAACAAAATAAAAAAATTTAAACTTTTTGTAATGCGAGAACTCAGAAAACAAAATAAAGGGAGAACACAAAAAAAAAATAAAGCTTTTGTCTTGCAAAAAATCATAAAACCCCAAAAAAATGGGTATAAGAAAGAATGAACACGTTTGAGAAGGCTGACGAAGACGAACAAATAACCATAAACCAAAAAAGCAAAGAAAATGAACCCATACTCGTGGAGTTTTCAGATAAAAACTGCAGTTGTAGTGTGCTCTTCCACCTTCTTTGCATGCAATAGAGGCTGACTAAAACAAATGTAAGCTTTTGTATTGTGAGAAACAAAGAAAGCGTAAACAGAGAAACAAAAAAACAAATCTGTTTGAGATAAAAATCGAAGCTTTTTGGAGATAAAAATCACAGCTTTAGTGTTCTTTCACCTTCTCTGCATACAATAGCGAAGGTATTGTGAGAAGTTAGAAAACAAAATAAAAAAATTTAAACTTTTGTATTGTCAAAAGTCATAGAAAACGAACCTGCACTCACAGAGTTTTGAGATAAAAATGACAACTTTGGTGTGTTCTTCCGCCAAGAACACGATATAGAAATGCAAACCTGGAGAGGAACGCAAATACGATATCATTGTCATGGAATCTGAGATAAAAACCACAGTTTTGGTGTAAAAAATCATAGCTTTAAATGTAAAAAAATGGGGAGAATGAAAAAATGAAAAGAAGGAATAGAGAAAGGGGAGATAGCAATTAGGGAGAGAGAAATGAGAGAAAGTGAAAATGGTAAAAAAAAAATGACACTTGGGATTTCTGAAGGAAGGCAGAAGGAAAAGGCGTGCAACAATAAATGAAAATGTGTGCCACGTGGCTAGCTACTGAGTAAATTGGGCGGAAAATGAGGAGGGGGGGCTTGGCACTGTAGCACGATGTGACATTTTTAGGCGGGAAACGTTTAATTGATTATTTATTTGGAATTCGAAACACACCGTTGTTTGTTGACCCTATTTATTGGAAAAAACGCATTGGAAACGAAATGCATTAGAAATGCATCATTTTTGTTGGCACTGTAGCATGAGGTGACATTTTTAGGTGAGAATTGGAACAACGACAACTTGACACGTGGCCATTCAAGACCTTGTTTGTATAATGAGATGATATTTGACCTAATTTTTATTTTTACGAAGAAAAAAGGTAAATAAAAAGTTAGACTAAACACTAACGAGAGGTTATAAGTATACTTTCAATTCTTATTAATTTTGGTTTGGAATTTTGTATTTTAAAATCTTGATTTTACATTTTATTAATATCAAAATTATTAAAATATATCCTTATCGAATTATCTTCACGCACGCATTTTAATTTTTTTTATATGAATAATCAATTTATAAATATAGAGGCACAAAACTAAAATTTAAATGAAACATAAAAATTAAAAATAATCTAGTTTTTGGTAATTAAAAATATATTTAACCCGCATTCATTAAATAAATCAAAAGCAGAGAAAAAAAATATCCTTGTTCAATAAAAAAATGGATTCTACGGTGTAAGAGTCCAATAAGTGTTGTACCATGCAAGAGAAATTAGGACCGTGAGATATGCCATGTGAACATCTGACGGATCTAATTTCCTTCAGTACCATAGACCTTTGCGTGCCTCATTTTATCCCTGATTCTCTATTTCATTCCTCCGGCAAATTTACTGTATGGGGTTAGTTTTAAAAACTACTAGAGAGACGCCGGTGCCGATGCACAGGCTCATACTTTTATTTGAATATTGATAAATGTGAAGTATGTCAAAATATATGTAAGGAAAGGAAAACATTAATTTAGGAATGTATTTGAAACTAACCTGATTATATGATAGAATGTTTTTGATGGTGCTGGAAAGATTATGATGGTAAGATCTTCTACGGAGTGGGAGACTATACAACATAGTGTTGATGTATACTGCAATATAAGAAATGATATACTAATAAGCATAGTATATTGTAAACATATAATCAGAAATTGAAAAAGTGTAAATGAAACGAACAATTAGTGTTTGATAGAAAATGAATTTTAATAATGAAAATGTGTACATTAAAAAAAAGGATTTGGGAAGCATACCATGATTATAAGTTTGAAAAAACTTCTTTGTATACTACATTAATGGTAGTATTTTTGGGAGTGCCTTGATTATCATGAATAAGAATGTGGAGCCCTTTTTTGCTTTGAACTCGTGAAAGTGCAACATATAACTGGCCGTGAGAAAAAACTGGGGTTGGCAAATACAATCCAACATGTGCCAATGATTGTCCCTGAGATTTGTTAATTGTCATTGCAAATGAAACCATGAATGGAAATTGTCTTCTAATTAGCTTGAATGGCCATGGTGAATCAGAAGGAGAAAGATTCATTCTTGGTATGTAAGTTCTATGACCTATGTTAGGTCCAGCAATAATCTCTGCTTCAACAACACTTGAACCAAGTCTTGTAACAATAAGCCTAGTTCCGTTGCATAACCCATCAGCTTGGTCCAGATTTCGTAGTAGGATGATTGGCGTACCAACCTTGATTATGAGCTTGTGATTTGGTATCCCTGATGTCTTCAATGAGTTTAGAAATTCAGCTGTTAGTACTCCAAATGCAGGACTGAGTAGTTCATCTGATTTGTCAACAGAATCAACACTACAATACTCTTTCTCCTCACCAGGAATCAAAGACAGGACATAGTCATTTATTTTATCAACAACATCTTTTGTAGAGGCAAGGACAACTCTTTTTTGCAAGAAATCGCCATTGTTGTAGTTGTGTAATAAGTCTGAATATGTTGCTTCAACAATTTCCTGGATAGGATCTTGAAAGTCCTTGATAAGAAACTCATCTGGGATGGTGATTTCACCATAACCATCATTAGGCTCTGCAAGTTTACCATCACCTATGTCTAGCAACCACTCAAAAAATTGTTTTAGTTCATCCAAGTTGGAATGGTCAGTAGGATTTGATTGCAACCGCATATTTTTAGTCAGCTTTAGAATTTGACAATGGTTCCAAATGTAAGATGAATTTAAAGTTGCATAGACAATGTCAGAACGATTACCTCTTGGCACAACAGGTAGAATTTGACGGAAATCACCACAAAAAACATTGACCTTTCCTCCAAAAGGATTGTTGTTGTGCATGATGTCCTGTAAACTTTTGTCAAGGGCCTCAATACTGTATCTGTGACACATTGGAGCTTCATCCCATATGATGAGTTTTGTGATATGAAACAATTCAGCCAAATCACTCCCTTGATGGATATTGCATGTTGAATTTTTTGTTGCAGGGACAGGAATAGCAAATTTAGAATGTGTTGTTCTACCACCAGGCAATAGTATAGAGGCAATCCCACTTGAAGCTACTGTTAAAACAATTCCGCTAGTAGAGCGTATAGCAGATGATAAAGTTTTCCACACAAATGTCTTGCCTGTGCCACCATATCCATATAAAAAATAAACTCCACCTGATTGAGTTGCAACCACATGCATAATCTTATTAAAAATAGAAGCCTGCTCATCTGCATTTAGTAATGTATGAATGATTTATTATTAGTGTGGATTGTTAGGAATTCATATTGTGTTAGTAAAGAGTAAATTTTTTTATAAATACCTGTTAGCGACTGGTAGCATTTGTCAAATTCGGCGGCCAATATCTCCCTGTCGTAAGCTAATTCATTGTAGATGAGATTATTTTGGTGCGTCTTGGCGGCATATCCTAGTGGGTATGGCATCGAAGGAAAATCTCGTAGGCTTTTCCTGTTGGCTTGCAAGAGGTTTTCAATTTCCGTCAAACAAAGATGCATTTTTTCTTTGTCTGTTAGTTAGATGCCTATGAATAGTAAAAAATTACCTTGTCTTCTATGATTAAATACAATATCATCTGCCATCCATTGCCAAGTTTCTTTCCACACATGTTCAGGCCTATCCATGGTATTCATAAATAGCAGCTTCACAAATAACTTCTTAAGATAGTGTGGAGTTCCCCAAGTGTTTGCTTCTCGTAGGCACCAACAAATTCTTGATCACTTCCTAGAAAACCTTTTGCAAAGCATGCTTCTCTAAATGTATGATAGACAACATTTTCTACTGTTCTAATATCTTCATAACATTGTGATCCTTTAGCAGAGGAAAGCATCATCCTCATGTAGAACAACTCTCCACTGGAAGGGGGCACCCAAATCAGCCTGCCAATAGTATTTCCTTGTTTCCTTGGTTTCCAACATCTTTTTCGTGCATCATAAACAAATTTGGACACATATTCAGCATAAGTAAGATCTCGTCCATGATGGTATATCTTATTAGAATCCATCCAAGCTGTGAACATTGATTCTTTGATTGTACTCTTAGCCAGTACTGTGCCAATTTCTTGACTATCTTTCCAATAAACAGACTGTTGATTTTCAAGGTGGAAATAAAGACGTTCAACTGCCGGTGCACGCCCATGCATTGGGAATGCAAAAATCTTCCAACATGTTTCAGGAGCCGACACATACCTGGACAATGAAAAATAAAATATGAACACTTTATTTGTAGTAATTATTAATTTTATTAATTAGTTCATAACAAAGGGTTTTTTTGTCTATAGAAGAAATGCAATTTAATGAGAAGATGATGAACACATACTGACAGTCAAGATAATGTTTAATTTCATCATGAACCTGATTTTGTGGGCCATCCTGGTTTTGGTCATTGACAATAGCTGCTGTAATCCGATCAGATCCTTTATTGATGTACTTAAACAAATATTCTATTGAGGTACTTTGATTGCACCATTCCACATTTAGGTGTGTTCTATATTTGAGTAACAAATGTGGACTATATGGGACAACAAATCGATTATCGAGATGAACACCCTGTTTTTGCACAATCCGTCTGGTGTCTCTTCTTCTATAAACAGGAAAACCATCTTGGTCAACAATTGTGGCTGGCTGAAACTTTTTTGGGAAAAACCTGAAACACTTGTCATTGGCCATACATGGTGCCCTTTTATTAGCTATTCCACATGGACCATGCATCATGTGGTTGGAGACAATTTGATACAATTTTGGATCTGTGTCCTTATTTGGTATTTCAGCAGAAATTATGTTGTCAATGTCTTCTGGATTTGGATACTTATTTGAAAGATGCAAAAAGATTAAGATATGAGCATGAGGCAATCCTTTTTTTTGCCACTCAATGGTGTAAACAACTGTATTACAAATAAAATATCAGTAGCATGATTAATAATGTATAATTTTAAGTATAATTGTAAAATTGTAATGTAAGCAAAAATTGATGTAGGTGGTACTTACTTACATGCAAGAATGGGACCAAATACATGTCCACTCTTAAGATCATGCATCAATTGGTTTAGTTTTATTTTGAATACCCGTGACACAACATCAGGGCAATCATGAGCTGTAAGATTTGACTTTGCAACTTGTCGTTGTATTTCTGGCCATGCTGGATTACACGTTAATGTCAAGAATAGATCAGGAAATCCAACATGGGCACAAATTGCCATCCCATCAAAATACAATTGTTCCATATATCTCTGACTACCAACGAACGAACTTGGTAATATAATTCTCTTACCTTTTTCATTACCTTGGGTTAAGGGTTGATTATTACAGTCATTTTAATTAATGTACTTGTCAACTCGGAGTTCTTGTTGATGTTGTCTAACATAGTTTAGTTTTTGAGACTCAATCATACAATACCCATCAACAACCCATTGGTGAAACAATCTTCTTGAATGAAGTATTGTTTGTGCTTCATTATCCCTTGATTGCATCTTGTAACAAAAATACTCACGCATGGTAACTTTGTTCCTCTTTGTAGCATGGCTATGCGAATGATGCTTATGAAGAATGTTTGGTCTGTAGCCATCTTCACCGTGTGGGTACAAAAGAGGATATTGCAAAGGTAAATATGCAGGATGAAGTTCATTTATTCTTTGCAGCATGCCTGTTTGCTTCTCAATGATGATATCTCTGTTATTTGTTGTATGCTCGTCACCAACAATTAAAGCAGCCACTTCAGAAGCATTTGGTAAATTATATAATCTGCCATCAGTTTGCCTGTCACTAATGAGTTTTAGTTTCAGGTCACACACTACAGAAGAATCTAGTTTATCCCTTGCCATTCTGAATTTTTGTGCATATGGATTGTGGGTATCTAGCATATTTTTGATACCAATTATAATGTCTTCACCAACATTATTTTTTATACTGCACATAGACAATTGTTAACGGTAACCATTCTTAAAAAAATATATAAATTTAAATTTAAATAACTATAAAGGTGGCATTAGATTAATTGAATGTTAACACTTACGGGTATTGTGAAAGCCTATTGTTGACTTCGTTCTTTGTGTCATAAATATATAGTTGTGCAAACTTTGGTGAGTTATCCGGCATAGGTAGGAGACTTCCAATAAGGTGATGCGATTGACCATGTATGCGCAATGTAGGAGGACCTCTTCCCGTATTATAGGATGTGTCTACTTTGATACCGGGAGATGTGAATGCAAACATTAGGTTGTATAAACGTATGTTTTGTTGGAATTTCTTTGCTTGTGAGTCTCTACTGTCAAAGAGTAGTTGCTTGTGAGCATCATGTAGTATTGGGAGTTGTATTTTACCATCACCACAACATAATGAAAACTTTGGATTTTTTGTCTGTTTATCTTTGTTAATCCTCTCATCATACCACATCTTCGCTTTACATTGCTTGCATTGCCAAATAGGATCTCCAATATCTTTGTAACCTGCACCTACATGTAAATGCAGAAATTTTGACATGGTATTACATTATCAAACATAATGAAGGACAATACAACATAATTTGCACAGTGAATGTAAAAACCGGTATTTTCATTGTCATATGGAGCTTCAAGATTGTCATCATAATCGGTATGAGCAAAATCCTCAGTTGCTATGTCGTCAAATGAATAATCTATATAGCACATACATAGTCAGCAATTAAATACAAATAGTTAAATATTTAAAAATGTTGAAATTAACATAACAACATATTACCTATAACAATGTCTCCCTGTGTTATATCAAGTTCGTCATCAGTGTCATGCGAGACGTGCTCTATTAGTTTGGAATTGAATATTGTGTATCTACCTGAATTTATATGTTGAGAAGTCATGTCAATCTGAGTAGGTCGACAACTTGTAGTTGTATGTGGTTCAATACATGGTGATGAATTAAGGGTTGACATAGTTATATTCTCTTTCCCAAACTTGGACAACAAATTCCTCTGTATTGAAGATGCATTGATGGTACGTGAATTCACAAAAGTTTTTGGTCGAGTTTCAAATTGCCCTGTAAAATCTTATTGTTTCTGATTCACAGTCAAAGTGCTTTTTGATAATGGTGTAGACTGTGTATGTGGTAATGCACTGTCTACAAAAGGGTGTGTTTCACATGATGAGGTACGTCTACGCTTTTCTGCACCAATAATTGTGATACATGCATAAGTATTTATAAACTAACTAAAAATTAAAAGAATATTTGAATGTATTGTTACCACTATGTAAATCCGGATTTGGAGTGGCAAAGCTTTGTCTTCTTTGTTGCAAAATGTGTTTTCTATGTTTCCTCCGTTGAGCAAAATTTTCCATTTAACCTTTTCGTAATGAATAAGTTCTACAATATTGTGTTAGAGCTTCATAATACAAATGTCAGATAAACATACTCAAATACCATTACGTAATATGCATGCCCTACATGTACATCCATTACTGGACAATAATTAATGTAAAATATAATTTATTGCATTAACATAAAAAGCTTACTTGGCAGTTAGCAGTAGAAGTAAGTGATGTGGTGTTGTTGTTTAGCAGCTTCACTTTTGGTTCTTCATTTATGAATAGTTGCGTTTTAGATGGTGGTGAATGTGAGCGAATGATGTTGAAGATGGGAGACTAAGGTTATGAATTATTCTCCATTAGTATACTGCACTAAAGCTGTTAAACAAAAAAGAAGAAGAGGTTTCGGTCCATTGCCACTAATTTGTGGAGTTTTCTTTTCCTCCAAGCCTGAAATCAAAGATTGTGTGGCCCTCACGCTTGTGTCAATCAAACCAATAGTAAACAACAGTACTGATCATTAATTGCTCCATTAAATGTGGTTGTGGCCTTTATTGATATTCACGCAAATGTCTAATTAATCCTGCGAATTTGCTCTTTTGATTTGACAAACAGGGAAAGTTGTTGCATTTGTGATATCTTTTCAAATATTTAATATTTAATTTATTAATATGCATCGATATTTCTTAAAAAATAAAAAATATTTTATAACTATCAACAGTAGTTAAAGTGGTATATATTATTCATCGTATTTAATGTAAGTAGGTAATATTAAAAATCTGTTGGTGTTCAAACAGAATGATTAATAAGACTAAAAACTAAATTCATGGTACCCATTACATTGTTTCAGGACTAAAAATTCATTTAATTAACAAACATTGGTAATGTTAAGCAATCAGGAATAAATATGACATTAATCAACTAACATCAAACACTTTATTCAAACAAGTGAAGGCATAAATATAGCAACTAAGTAAATTCATAATCAATACCATCCAAACCTTAAGCGAGTTTGTTGTTCATAAAACTTACATACCAAATAATAAATTGTCTGGTTCCCCAAGGGAATATTAAAATGCTTATAAATATTACATAATTACTAAATAAAATATCAAACAAAGTTACAAATATTTTAAACCAAAATATTAAAAGCTAGTGCATTCGTAACATAAATAATCATGCGGAGTCGTCCTCATCCTCGTCCCACACAGTTTGCTTTCTCGCAATGACCTCCCAAAGAAGTTGATTTGGCCTGAAATAAAAGACAACTTCATCACCGGCCATCAAATCGTTTTTTGTTAAGAATTGGAACCATGGGTCAGCAAAACATTTAAGCCCATTATGCATACTCAACTTCCAAAACTGACGACGCCCACGAACACCAAGGACAGTAACATAGTCATCTCCTGCATTAACATAACCCACAACATCGAGTGGCAGTACCTACATTGGAACGAAGCTAGTCAGTAAATATTTAAAAGGTATCATATTAGAAAACAAAAACAAACTTATGACCAAACTGTTACCAATGGATAAAGTCTAACAATCATCCGATTGTCGACATCCACAGTAAACACATATTCTCTGGCAGAATGGACAGGCCTGCCACATGTCTGTGCATGAAGTGGCGGTGAGAAGTGGATATCAAACTTCCAATTCTTGTCCGGCGCAGCAAATGTGATCATCACACCTTCATATATTCCCATATCCCTCCTGAAGTGTTTGAGACCATCAGCAATGTAGACTTGGTTATTAAATTTTCTAACTCTTATATGGTGCTTCTTTCCATTGTAGTCCAACACCACATAATCCGGGTAATCTGGAGCCCATTGTTTATGATAAACAGAGGGTACCTCAATGATATTTTGGAAGTAAAAACCTAAACGTGTTACTGATTTATAAGGGATCATGTAAATATTTAAACATATATTATTTTTTGGTGGGATTAAAACAAATGGATAAATATCATAAAGGATGGCAAATACTAACACTGTCAACATGAAATACGGCCTTAAATTGGTATGTCATACCGGATGTGAATAACATAGGTGGGTCCTGAATGGCATAACCAAAATGCAAGCAAATAAAATAATTTAATACAAACAAATAATGAAACATAACAACAGGTATACGAAGGCACTGACGAAAATGATCAATAAATACCGTTAATGTTCCGAATACAATCCTTAATATTAAATAGCGGTTGCAAAAAAATGTTGTGAATCTTGCACAGGGGGGATTATAAGGCAATAAAAACAAAAATAATGGGTCATTACAACAAACCTGCAAATCAGAATAGAAAAATACGCTATACGAAGGCACAACAAAATATATGTACTTGGGTTTGTATTTGGAAGACATTTTTTAAAAACATGTAACCAAAGATGGACCAAAAACATATAAGAAGTATCACACAAATAATAGGAAAAGACATAAATCTAACAACATATTTTGTAAATCTGCGGACTGAACATGACCAATATCGTAGTCAACACTGTTACAAACATCAACATCATGTAGTCTATAAAGGGCATATAACATATAATAACCATACAAAAATGAGGGAAAAGTAAATTCACTAACAACATTGCAACGATTAGTGATGAACGAATGTTGAACATATACAAATGAAAAGCAAAAGAGGAAGATGAAAAAACATATACAAAGTAAAGACGATTAGACGAAGGATGGAAAAGTTAAAGAACTTACGACATTGGAGGCGGTTGATGACTGTGTACTCATGCTGTTAAGGGTTGTATGACGTTGTTTGACAAATGACTGTGGATAATGGTTGGTGGTGGTTTGATATACTTGATGTTTTGTAATTATTATTATTGAATGAAAATGAACAGAGTTTAATAATTACATAACCTACTTGGCGTAGCAGTTATTGTTTATTCTCACGGGTTTTTAAGCGATGTCTCTTCAAATATCAAATATACTACTATTTTAATATTATTTAATTAATAGCGCGACTATCAACAGATAATTAACAGTTCATAATAATAAATGTTTTCTTAATTATATAAACTAAATTAATATATTTAATACTAGTGATGTGTATTAGTTGGGAGGCTTTTACACTTCCCCGTAATAATAATGAGTACCTTTCTCACCCCCCAATAATGATTAGACCACTATAACTTTCGACACATATCACCTGCATTGGGAATTTGCACCTGCTGACATTTGTACTTGATAACTGGCCAATTAATTACATGTACTGATATATATCCTACGTTTGTACCCATAAGACTTATTATAGCTATAAGTCGATGATCCTTTTGATGGCATCGAGCATACCTGTGTATATGTACTATTTCCAAGATGATCCTTTGGCCGGATTTTGTAAATGAGTATACGTTACCTTCATAAGTATGTCAGCATGATATGTGAAGTTTTAAATCCTACGTTTGTACTTAAAAACCTGCAAGTAAATAAGCAATCACATTCTGTATTCCATATTAAAATTATATATTAAGATAATAATACTCAACAATTTTGTATTACAATGCATAAAACCCTTCAAACACCTGCATGTGTAAATAAAAGTATGACATTTCATACTATTAAAATTATATACTAAAATAATAAAACTGAACTATTGTTTACGAAAATGATATACATAAAATTTACTGAACAAATTCATAACACAAATTTGAATTTGACAACAATGTTAATTTCATTTTAATACAATGCATAAAAATATTAAAACACAACACAAAACGTTAAATAATTTTAGTAAAATTTCAACAACAATTAAAATACATTAATGTTTGGTATTTTAATATGAATCTTATATCCGCATTTCACTATGAACAATTTTAAAGTTATTATTTTGTTATTATCATATTCTACATTAACTATTTTATAAAATAACTCAAGGTTGATGCTGACATAAGTTGTAACATTCATAGAATTCATTCTTCATACATCGGTAATTAAACTTGTTCCACATCACAAAATACATCATAATGATGACCTAATTGTTCAAACCAAAAGGTATGACATTTCAAACATAACATACACACATTGTTCAAATCAAAAGGTATGACATGTGAAACATAAAATACATACATCACTTAAAAACTTACAATTTTTTAAATCAAAATAACAACTAATTACTCAGCTTTTATATGCTTGTTGGTCGATAGCTCATATGCTGTGAAGTTGTCACTATCAAACTGACTACTTCCTTGCTGATCGGATGTTCTTTTTGCAGGAGTTACAAAGGCAGCATTTCCAGGATCATATTCAGATGACTGTGACAATGAAGGTTGTGTAATAACAATACATATATTATTAGTAAATAACAATTATTAGTAAATAACAATACAATAATAATTAAAGTGATTCCCGGTAAAAACAAATAATGTAAACAAATAAATAAAATGTCTACTGTAGGATGGTAATCTTGTTGTGATGAAGATGCAGCACCAACAGCAGCTGACTTGTTGCTTAAACATTGTTCATCCTGCAAGTAAGAATAGATTGATAAGAAATTTTTTTTTAACATCTACGAATTACACTGACATGGACAAATTATTATTACCTGTAGACCTAGCGTGAATATCACTGACTGTATATGATGTTCCTGTTCACTAAAATCCAACACGGATGATTGGTGCATCTGTATACGGTGTTTGAATCTCACAACCCAAGTTTTACCCAACAATTGATCAACACACGCAGGGAACACCTTGATCTCATCACCACTCTACAAATAAAAATTTTAAATACACATTTGTGTTCATTGATCATTTTCTAATATAATTGTAATATAAATAACTTACCGCAATCAACTCTTGACGACATTCATCTGCATTTTTACCAAATATTTTGATACATACTGCATCCCAAAAATGGAAGTTCGCCTTCTCCCCATTCTGTTCCATCTTGACAACTAACTTATACCTAGACCAACAAAGCATTGTTACAGAAAACAGTGAATCTGGATGACTTAAAGAACAAAAATTTGAATAACTATTCAATTCGTATTCGGCAAAAAATAAATGTTACCTTGGAATAGTGTGAGTAACATGATTCTGGCACGAACGGCAGGCGACACCTATTTTTAATGGATCAAAAGTGATTGTACAGTATGGACAACTGTCATAACTCCATGGTGTATCAATCATCACTTCATCG
Organism: Glycine max; assembly: GCF_000004515.6. NCBI lineage: Eukaryota > Viridiplantae > Streptophyta > Magnoliopsida > Fabales > Fabaceae > Glycine > Glycine max. The sequence continues at coordinate 6,654,108 of NC_038241.2, forward strand.
ACAGTGCCCACAGTCAAACAGTAACAATCCTAAATAAGTTTAATTCATTTTTAAAATTTATAAGAAATTAGAAATATCATAACAAAGTTCTCGGCTAACTATACATTAAGTTCATCAGAAATTGATAATATCATAACAGATTAAGTTCATAAAATAAATATAATAATAATCTAAAAACAATGCCTTTAAGTGGTAATACTTGAAAATGATAACGACTCTCATCATTTTAAATTAACAACACTTAATAGACTTACCTGTCGCAGAGTCTTTATTTCACCAAAGCTCACTATTTGAGCATTATGCAAAAACTTATGTTGGCAATTCTGGGTAGACTGTGATTGAGAAACACCACCCTCATCATCTAGACCGCCAATATAAAATGACACACGTAAACTGCATCAATTAACAATTTAAATGTATACCTGTACCAAACTGCATAATAATCCAGCAAACAAATTCAAATCATTCATTGTACCTATCATGGAACTGTTGAATTTCGTTTTTGTCACCATTCACATACAACTTCGAACCATGCTTTATATTCTGTACACTGAGGGGATACTTGTCTACAAAAAATATAACTCATACAATGCATTCATAAATTAAAGTTAATGTTGACCCTTGGGTTCTTTGATCTTAGCAAGAGTTAGCATAACAACCAATGGCTTTTGCACAAAATGGTTTTTCTCAATAGCATCATCCAGCTGAAGAGCATATTCCTCCCACACAGTCATGATGATCTCAACATGACTATAGCATAACAAAACATATACATACATCTTGGGTCTCAATTGGGGTAGAATGACAAAGTTAATTTTGATTAAAATTAAACAGACCTGTTGTCTCTCAACTTGACAGTCACTTTGTATGCTGGATTAACTGTTTTGCATTCAATCACTTCAGCAATAACACCCACAATATCTATTTACATTGCAGACAGAGTAATGCTAATTATGTTAAATATATTCATACCAACTAATGATGCATACAACAATGATGCCTACCAAAAATATAAATTGCATACCAACTAAAGTATCAGGTTTTGCAACGCCTGAAATTATATCAGCAAATGAAGTAATGGCATGAACATTAGGAGGAATCTCAGACAGACGTTGTCTTCATAAAATAAACCAAATATTTAATTGCACTCACTTTGTAGTCAGAATGAGTATCAACAACCTTCACGTTCTGAATAACATATGCACCACCACAACCCAACTTGGGCTCAAATTCAGGGAACAATTCTTGCCATAGAGTTGCCCCAATCTTTGTACCCTGCAACAAATACAAATGACACTTGTCAGTTAACTAAAGATGATAAACTTGTTAAACTGAACAACAATTAAATTACCGTATGGTCCATCAACATCATCTCAATGGATTGTCAACCATTATGTTTGTTAAGACGCCACATATCAGTTATTCGCATGACAATCTTCCAAGTACCTTTCTTTGTATGCAGTTCACATAGGAGGTTTTCTTTGCGAGACATGACTACAAAGAAAAAATTTATGTGAGCCATTGAACAAATAAAAGAGGATTGAAAAAAATAAATGAGGAAAGAACAAACCTGCAGGTCTTCTCTTCGGCTACTTGGTTATTCTCCGCCAATAGACAACCAAATTAAAGAGTATTGAACAAAAATGAGGGTAGCCAAAGTAAATGAAAACACCAACAAAAAGTACTAAAACATGGGTTCACAACATCAACAAAGGTCGAACCTTTTGGCTTCATGGCATACACCAAAACACAACAAATCTGGGTTTAGGAAACGATAAAGAAGTGAAAAAATCAAACATACCAAACCAAGCTGAATAGGAAAAACAAAAACGAGGAAGAAAACCTTATAAAGAATGCACATGCATCATAAAAAAGGGTTCACAGCCAAAAATCATTCACAGACATAAATAACCGACTAAAAATGGAAAACCTTGGTATAGGAAAACAGAAACGAATGACAAAATGAACAAAGGTCGAACCTTTAGGAAACGATAACATAATGATAAAATGGCAAAAGGTCTAACCTTTTGTATCGTTGTTCTGCAAAAACTTAACAATAAAACAAAAACGTATTCACTGATAAACATGGATCATCAAAAAGACCTAAAACGAAGACCAAACACAACAAATCTGGTAGACATGCCCAAAGGTCTAACCTTTTGTATCGTTGTCCTGCAAAAACTTAACAATAAAACAAAAACGTATTCACTAATAGACATGCATCATCAAAAAGACCTAAAACGAAGACCTAAAACGAAGACCAAACACAACAAATTTGGTAGACATGCCCAAAGGTCTAACCTTTTGTATCGTTGTCCTGCAAAAACTTAAGAATAAAACAAAAACGTATTCTCTGATAGACATGCATCATCAAAAAAACATAAACCGATATACACCGATATTCAAACCTTTGGGCATACAGTCCAACCCAAGCTGAATAGGAAAAACAAAAGTGAGGAAGAAAAGCTTATAAAGAATGCACATGCATCATAAAAAAGGGTTCACAGCCAAAAATGGAAAACCTTGGTATAGGAAAACATAAACGAATGACAAAATGAACAAAGGTCGAACCTTTTGTCTTTTTGGCCTGCGAAAACTCATGTACCATAACAAAAACACGTAATATACACCGATATACCTAAGGTGAGTCCATCGATAAATGCAAAGGACAACTAATCGAAACGGGAGAGCATTCAAAACCCAAAAACCAAAAGCCACAACGGAAATGGAAAATGGAAAGGCGTGTATACATGGCAAACAAAGCTGAATAGCAAAAACAAAAATGAGGAAAAAAGAGCACCTACGGTGAGTCGAACGATAAATGCAAAGGAGAGCTAATCGAAACGGGAGAGCATTCAAAACCCAAAAACCAAAAGCCACGACGGGAATGGAAAATGGAAAGGCGTGTAGCAATGGAAAGCGTGGGACATCGAAAATAGTGCATAATTTGAAAAGGCGCATCAGTAACCGAAGGGTTATGTACAAAACGACAAAAGCAATTAATGGCAACGGAAAAGACAGTTTTGGGCGGGAGTGAGAAGCGCTGGCATTGCGACACGTCGGCCCTGGCAATGCCACGTAGGCATTGTCAGGGCCTTGTTTGTATCATGATAGATGATTTACCAATGGGGGTCTGTTTTTAAACTTTTAACATGGGGGGATCTGTTCTTGCATGAGCTGTTCCGCCATTGCAGATGGCGAAAACGATGCTGAGCTGGAGGGTGCACGTTGGTGCCGCCACTGGAGATGGCGAGATGCATGATCCGCCAATGCAGTTGGCGAGAAGCGCTGAACGTTGAAAAAGTAATAAGTCTCGCACTCACAATTTAGATATTTGGGAAGATGAAGTTTGACCCCAATATCCCACAGTTCCTCCTACTCCACCACTAAATTATAACGTATTTCCTTTTTTTTTTTACATTATTATTATTGTTATTTTAGTGTATGGATGGTATAGAATAAATATTTTTTTATATAATTAAATATAAAAAGTAAAATCAACATTGTGTATGAAATAAATGGACTGAAATAAAAACATTTATCTTATATATTTTCATGATTTTCGATAAACATTAATTACTGTTTTTATAAAATTACTTTATACTAATATCATATTAAAAAAAATATCATGCAGTAATAATATAAAAAGTAATTTGTATTGGATTGACTTGATCGGTTATAAAAACCAATTTCGAGTGACTATATTGTAATTTTCTTTTTTCAAAGGATTAAATTGGATTAAACAACTATTTTAAGGAACAAATTAAGTATTTTTTTCCCATCACGTGAAGAATTATTTGACAAATTAGCTTTGAATAAAATATCTAAATAAAATCATAATATAAGAACTAAATTGAATATATTTGATAAATTGATCAGCACAACTGAATAAATTAGAAAATGAATTGAAGACTAATATAACTATAGAATCAGAATGATAAATTAATTAAGTATTTATATCAAAATACCTTAAAAAAGTATTTATATAAAAATTAATTCAATATCATATATTTAAAGAATTTGCATATCCTTTTTCTTTACTACAAGAATTTGCACGCTATAACTTATTTAATCCGCCAATGCAGTTGGCGAGAAGCGCTAATGCTACTAGGCTTAGGTTGCGTGATTCAGTGTAACCAAGTAGGGGTGCACGTACTGTAACACTGTCTTGCAATGAGACCATAGTTGTAGTTGCATTGGCCACAATTTCTTGCAATATCAAACTGAAACCACGACCACAATTTGAAATGTTGATGATTAATTTAGATTCGTATGTTTTGCTTAACTTGTTATCTACATTTTTTGTTTTAATTCAACCACACTAGTAATTATTTTCCACTTATCAACTAATGCGAAACAGCTAACATGGCGTGGGTAAAAAAAAATGGACAAAGGGACAAAGAAATCCCTGCAATAGTGAAAAGATACCAGCTCAGCGCTTCTCGCCAACTGCATTGGCGGATCATGCATCTCGTCATCTTCAGTGACGGCATCAACATGCACCCTAACAACTATGTCGCCAGTTCTTCTGACGGCATCCATGCAGGAACAGACCCTATTAAAAGTTTGAATACAGAAAATAGTTTTTAAAACTATGTTTTTCCCTTTCTCTCCCTTGTTGTCGGAAAAGTTCCTCATCCGTGCATTAGCGTCATCAGAATGAGCCATTGCGTCAAATAATTTCTCTCCATAATCCAAATGGCAGAATCGAATCTCCACACCGTCTTCCAGATCCCGCAAGAATATTCCTCCTCTTCCTACATAGGGGCTCTTAGTGCAACAAGGCTGCCAATGACGCATATAAGTTCTTACTTTCGTAAACCCAACGTGATCTTGTCTGAAAAATCCAAAAATTATACAAAGTTTCCATCTTTTGATGATTTGGAGCAAAATCCCGATTCTGGGTATTTGTGTATTTGTGCCATGAGACATTTTATGGGGTTGAGTTTTAGGAATACCATGTTCTTGAGAGTGGTGTTTTGGTTGTTGATATGTCTTCAAATTTCTTCTCCAACCCAGTGGATGGGTCAAAATTTGGGGTTATCTCTGTTGGACTGGCCTAGTGATTCGCAATGATTCAAAATTCTAGCATGCTTCATCGTTATTCACCCCAATGTAGGATTTGTGCACTGATTCAATTGCCATGGACCCAAGCCATTACCATACATTCCCCTTCATCAATAACAATTATATCAATTAACCAAAGAAAAATTCTCGGTTGTTTTCGATTCAAAACCGGAAGACGAAGAGAGAAAGAGTCGGACATGAGAGAGAAGGTCACATTTGGAAAATTGATAAAAAAAATAATAAAAAGAAAGGAAAAATAAATAAATTGTTATCCAGTACTTTTATCTTCATGTTATATGCTCACAATGATTTCCACCATTAATTATTTTATTATTATATCAAAAGGTGTTAAAAACTTTTGCCCGGTGCAATAGAAAAAATGAACACATGATTCCATGGGCCCAACCTCATACCATTTACAATGAATTATTTTACGGATACCCGTGTGTTCTGTTCTGTTATGTTATAATATGTAGGTTTTGAGGAATTAAGTGCTAGTGTGAGTCCGTGACACTCATACCACCTGCTTTCATTTGAGCCACTTTCTCAGTGCCAAAAACACTTTCACGTTTTCTCATCTGAAAATGAGGACCATCTTTGGCCTTCTTCTTCTTGTTCTGGGTACTCTCTTCTTTCTCTGTTTCGTTCTGTACTCTGTTTGGCTGCCATAAAGAAAAAAGAAGGCAGAAACAAATACCCTAATACATCTTCTCTACTGTAAATTTTTTAATGTTTTGCTGGTTGTTATTGGTTGCTGAAAGGATGAGTTTTTGACTTTGTGGTTGAAGAGTGTAGGAAATAACTTGAGTTTTGTTCTGTGTTTCTTCAGGTTTGTTTAAATATGCATTTGCTCAAGAAGGATTTTGCTCTGCTCCTTCGGAATCGAAATCAAAGCCTCTTTATTGGAAAGTCGACAATCCCACTCTCTCTCCTATCCACCTTCAAGGTTAGTCAACTATTTTTGTTGTACTGTTTTTTTTATCTTAAAAAATGATTGTTATTATTATTATGTTGATGTAAATTGTTTAATGATTTTTTTTTTTTTTAATAAAAGGCAGTTTTGTGTCTTTTTATGACACAGGCTTGTGATCTTGGTTAAAACTAAAGAAGTTCACAAAGTTTTGAACACGTGATTTTTTTCCTGAGATAAAGATGTGGACTTCAAAATTACCATGATATTATTATTTTTGGTTGCTGAAAGAATTTGCTTATGTGGTGAACTGAAGTGTGACACTTGACTATCAGACTTGATTATATATTAATATTTATGAACTATATGCAAAGTTTGTTTAGATCTTATAATTTCTGTTAGTGTTGAGTCTTCAACTCTTTTCTTGAAAAGAACTATATAGTGAATTTGTGTTGAATTTATTATGATTTTGTTTTCAGATTTGCCTGGATTCACACGCAGTGTCTATAAGAGTAATCATGCTTTGATATCACCAGAAAGTCATGTATATGGCCCTTTGCCTGATTGGTACTCTTGACTTTCTTCATTTGTTTTGATTAAGATGTTTAAGCCTCTTCATTGCCCTCTTGTTGTGTAGTGACTTAAATTACTTTGGCAGGATCAACACGTTAGGCACATATTTAATTTCACCAGAAATGGGTTCACACTTTGTAATGTACCTAGCCAAGTTGAAAGGTTTGATTATGACTTATTTCACTTAATCTATTATGTTTACTAAGTTGCCTGAGTATATTATCCTCGGAAGAGATATAGTTGCTTAAGCACGATTATTTGAGTAATCTAGATTACATATATTTCCCAACATACTAATTTTTTTATGCCATTTTCTGCTTATATACAATGATGCATCATTTGGATGTTGCTTCCTTCCTTCCTTGAATATCTGAAGCATATGGGGTATGTACAAGCCTCCTTAACATTAGATCAATATTATTGAAAAAACAAAGAAGTGTGGCATGGAAAATATTGAACACTTGGAAAGACATTGAAAAACAAATCACTTTGTAAAGGTGATTGCATCTTAGAAAATCTGGTTTCATCTCTCACAGAGGATTCTTCTCTCTCCAAAGTAGTAATGTTTCTCTGGTCCAATTCATGTCACACTGGTTCAAGAACAGCTTTCACATACTTCAACTCTACAAAGCCCTGGAATGGCATGCAAGTTGTAACTTCAGTGCCATTATGTCTGGTGCTCTTTTTGTTTTATTGTTCTGGACCAACCTCCACACTAAATACCGTTTCTTTTGTTTCACCCTAATTTTTATAATGTCTGGCAATATCTTATTTGTTTCTCTTTTTAGGGATCAAAATGATATTGGGTTACAATTTCCATCATATCCACAAAAGTCTACCTTTATTCTTTACCTTCACTCAGCCATATCATTTATGATGCTTGATGTTTTATGTATGGTGCAATTCACAGTTTGCCATGAAACTGAATTTTCTGGTACACTTATGAGATATCCTTTGCCTCTTTTCCAGAAAATTCAAAATCAGGACTACCCCTGCCTGGTGTGGAGAGGTTGTAAACTCGTTATTTGACTTATTTCGGTTTTTCAGTTTTGGCATTCTACCCCTCCCCAATTTCTTTTCCATGACACTCCAAACCATTTGACATTGTTTCTAGCTCCTAAAGGCATGTTTGATGTATTTACAAGATTGTTATGTGTAGATTTATCTTTGTGCTCCAAGGTGCTGTCACCCTCACTAATGCTACTGGTGTTAGCCAACTACTGAAGGTAATAAGTTTATGATTTGAAAATGAACTTATTCTGTCACTTCTCAGTATGATCACCAATTTTTAGTACTGTTAAAAATTGATATTTTATATAAATCTCAGGTTTGGTTAATGTGTTTTTAAACTACTATTAGCTCTCTCTCTTTTAAAGTAATTAATGAAGAAAATATTATTAGAAAAGAAAGAGAATCTGAAGGAGAATAAAATATCCTCCTTAAGAGAAACAGTTGAAGATAACAGTGAGCCAAATTAGCTCAAAATGATGTTTTTTTATTGGCAAATGTTAGTTTTGTTAGCGGAGGCGATTGAACAAGCGACCTTTTTCCTCTTTCCTTCTCCCTTAACCATCCAACCCACAATAAAACTTCCAATCTTTTTCCATATCATTAATAACAATTCCCTTGAAAAAACCATGAGTAAAGCGCTCCAAAGTGAAGCTGTAGACACTATCTTGTCCTATAAAAATATTAAGGGAAAAGAGAAACCCTTGAAAACTTTGACATTCCTCTACTGTCAAATGCACTAGAGAGCTGCACATTCCACTCATTACTATAACCTTGTGCCCTTCTAATTCCAGTTGTACCCTTTGAAACATATCGTGAGAAACTTCTTCACGTTGGAATGACACACCCAGTGTTCCCCTGTAGCCACTCAATGCTAACACAAGCAAAAGGCTGTTTTTGAACTATTTCTACACATAAACCACATATCAGGAGAAAAAGCTTCACGTATAATTTCCTCTTACCAGTATTTATACACGTGGGAGAAGTTCCATATTAATTATGTTAGTTTCAGGAAATATATTATACATGATGTATTCTTATAACTGTTTTTTCTAATTTTGGTTACATTTTTCTGAGATCAAGCTCATTTTTTAATCCTGGTGGTAGGTTAGCTTCAACGTATAAGTGCTTTATTTATAGAGTAGCAAACTCCAGTGGCATTTAAATTGGACTTAAATTCAAGATACAATTCTTGAAATGTTTTTTTTATACAAAATAAAAAAAAGACTGATAATGATATTGCTTCAAAATTTTATCTTATACCATGCTATTACTATTTTTTATTGCTTGAGAGCTTTATGCATTATCAATTAAGACGATAGGAAAATTTTATGACAAAAGGGAAAAGGGAAGGAGTGTTGGCTCAAATTGATTGACAGCTTATGATATTGCTATCTTATTTCTCACACACTCTATTGCAAGATTGTCTCCTTTGGTGAGTCCTCTTATTTTCTGGTTATATGAAGTAATCATAGAAATATATATTTCCCTCTTGTGTGATACTTATAATTGACCTTAGTCTATTTGCACATAACAATTGCTGTGTCTTTCATTCATGTTTTTTTTCTGGCTACTAGCTTTTATATAAATTTTCATGAAAATTTAGATAATCATATTTTCTATAAAGGATATGAAAAAATTGATAGCTTGGTTTTAATTCCAGGTTGATTCATATGCTTATTTTCCTCCAAATTTTGAACATTCAATTGAATGTGATGCACCTGCTACTATTGTGTTAATTGAACGAAGGTTTGTACTTTGTAATTCCCCCACTTGTAATTTATATGTTTCATCCCCATCACCTTGCCATTATGAGAATGCATGCAATTAATTATGATTATTATTTTGAAAATGGATTGATGAATCCATTTTATATTTCAAGATTACTTGATAAGTAGTCACAACATAAGTTGGTATAGCTTTCAAGGATTGCATATCATATTTTAATTATGTACATTCAGATAGTGAGCAGTTGATTGCTCTAATGACTGTGTATGAAAAATTTCTATGATCTATTAGATATTCTCCGCTGCCCAATCATATACCAGAGCCATTGGTTGGTTCAACTGATAAGCAGCCACTCCTTGAGACTCCAGGTGAGGTAAGCTGTTGACTCCAACATACTGAAAATCATTTTTTTTATTTCACTTTTTTTATTTTTTATTTCTTTGCTTTAAATTGAGTGATTATGTTTTCCAATTTAAGATGATAGTTCATAAAAGAACATTTATGCCACTGTTACGATTATTAATGTCATTGCCTGGAGCAATTCTTACATGCTTTGGGTTAATGTCACTTCTTATCATCAATCTGAGAGTATGTTGTTTATTACTCTGAAGTCTGAACATGCAAGCATCCTTTTCTGGGTGTATTACACCCATCGGTTCAGATAACTTTCTGACAGTCCATGTTTAACTACTAATACAACACTGTATAATTTTGGTCTGTACGTAATACAATTGTGATATATTAGAAATTCCACATTTGTTGAGGGTTATCCTCGACAATCAAGTCCCTCTGCTCTCTCTTTCTCTATCTAGCTTAGGTTTTTGAACTGTTATTCACTGTATCTTAAGTTTTTGAACAGTTTTCATTGCTCTCAATATGCATTATCAGATTTTTGAACTGAGGAAGCTAATTCCAACATCTTTGGCATATGACTTCAATATCCATGTAAGCTAAGCTCAAAACTCTCGTGTACCCACTCTTTTGGCACAGTCTGTTATTCATTGCATATGTCCAATTTTCATGACCGTGGTTTCTGGTAAGTTTTGGTTAAATGTTCCTGATGTACCCATGGCTGCAGATAATGGATTTTCAACCTGGAGAATTTCTTAATGTAAAGGTAATTTGTTCTCTACCCTACTGATGTGGATATGTTATATATGTATGCCTTACAGCTGAATTAGGAATATGGGTCTTTACAATGGGGATATGATGATAAATCACCTCTCTTTTGTTGGACAAATCAATGGTTAGTAGCTTAATAAACGATGGTCAAGAAGGAAATGAATGACTATCCTTGGTCAGATTCTAGTGACATTTAATTTGTGGTCAAAGTTCTTTCTTGAAGCCTATATAAGGGGGGCTTGAATGATGTTTTGTATCATCCCCGTTTTATTCAATCTCTTCCCTTGTGTAGCTTTTGTTTATATTTTCTAGAGGGAAATTATAAGGTGATTTTACTCCTGTTGATAGAGATAGTGATACTTGTTCTCTTCTAACAAGTTTGAGAGTGATTGTAGTTACTATATTCTTTCGAGTATGATCCTTCTTTCACTTGTGGATGTAGACTATAGTGGGAGAACCATATAATTCTTGGTGTTCATTTTATCTTAATTTTTCTCATTTCAACTTTTGTTGTAAGTCAAATTATGATCCGAAATTTCCACACATCTTTTTACTTTGAAGACTTTTCATCGAATGACATATAACTGTGGTATAAATTGTAATGATGTTATGTAATAGTCTAGTCATGCAAACATGCAATCATTTTTTATGGCACATCCAAATATATGAAGATTATGCGCTATATTTCAATGTACAGTAACAGTTTTATTCTAAACTTGCATATAGTTTTGGGCTTAGCAATAATTGGGTATGCTTAATGTATACTTCTGATTTGGCCTATTATCTCAAGTTCCCATTTTTTCCTCCATCAAATAAAAATTTAGGTTTTTTCATGTGATGTCATGATTGAAACTTGTATAAAACAAGCTATCACTTTAATGTCATGTTTGGTTGGGTGGATATAGGGTGGGGAGAGTGGAAATAATGTTGGTTGTTTGGTTGAATTGAAAAGTGGAAAAAGGGTGGGGCCTACTAGTATTTTTCCCTTCTATCTCACCTATTTCCATTCATCTTTCTATCTCCATTTCTTTCTTCTCTATTTCTCTAACCAAACACTTTTAATTTTCACTTTTTTTCTCATTTATTTTCATTCCTCTTCTCTATTTCCATCTACTCTATTTCTTTCCTCTTTACCAAACATACCCTAAAAAACGAATAGTCTTCACATGACAATGAAGCTCAATTTTATCACTTTTAGGACTAATTAATGTGATGTTATTATCTTCAAAACATATCCTCAGTACATTTTATTGAACAGATAAAAGTAAAAGGATACACATCTTTAATAGAATTGCACTTCCATGATATTGTTTTGAAAACAGCGAACCATTTTCGTTTTGATGTTTCGATCTATGGTACATTTTTCCTTAGTTATTCATATACAAGTCTAGGAGAGAGTTAGTTTGTCTTCCAATTTTAAAGGTCTTTTAATTTTTTTTTAAATTTGTGGCTTTTGCAGGAGGTCCATTATAACCAGCATGGTTTGCTGCTATTGGAAGGGCAAGGCATTTATCGTTTGGGTGATAGTTGGTAAGAGTTTTAGACCTAACCTGTCAAAAAAATTGGTCTGAATGTTGCCTGGAGTTCTATATAGTGGCATTTTTGTTTCCATTAAATGGGCACTGCTGCATTGAAAGAGGAGTTTCATTTGGTCTATGTGGAAGTAGTGTGTGACTGGTATATATACAAAATCTATTACTTTGGGCTATGCCTATCCAATCGCTTGAGCTTTTGATTTTGTGTCAAATTTGGGATCTTGGCCCTAGGTTGGCTACTAACAGTGAGCTATTTGAACTTAACTGGTCATGTTTGAATGATTGTGCATCTTGGTTGAGAGTAGGGCTGTGCATGACCTCTCTCATGCCTCTAACCCGGTCTGATTTGAAGTTGATTTTGATGTATTCAGGTTTTAGAATTTAGACTCGTTGTATTTTGAGGACAAATTCTGAGGTATTTCGGGTTATCCCAATCCAGTTTGGTGTCCTATTTTCTTCTAAAAGATACAAGATTTTTAAACAATTGGTTATCAATAATTTTTTTTTAATTTATTTAATAGATAATATTTTGTACATCATGTTCTACTATGTGGTGTCTGCTAGATTTTGGGTTGGATTTTAGGTTATGTTCTTCAGTGCGTTTTGGATAGAATATATACTATTGTTTATTGTTTTCCAAGATTGATTTATTACATGATATTGTTTATTCTTATCATCGAAAACTGATACTTTACATCAGTGATTTGTTTTTTCATTTTCTTTTTCCTGTGAATAGGTACCCAGTTCAGGCTGGTGATGTCATTTGGATGGCACCATTCGTCCCACAATGGTAAATCATATCATATACAGCTACATTTATGATTCATTGTTACATAACTTGAGAAATGCTAGGAAGACACTCATACTCTTTTCAACACACTCTTTTTAATTAGTTAAAATTTATTAAAAATGACAGATTTTTGTGGATCCCACTTCATATATAATTCTCATGATTTAGTAATTTTTAATAAATTTTAATCAAGTATGTTAGAGAGTCTATTCGTAGCACTCCTTATGTAACTTAATCTCATTTTACATGTTAAATAATAATATTTGTGCTGTCATCAGGTATGCTGCCTTAGGGAAAACAAGAACACGGTATCTTATATACAAAGACGCGAACAGAAGCCCATTGTAACCGTAATGTTTTAGATGAATGATATGGAGGATAGTGACCCCCTTCTAGTATAATGATTTAAATAAAGTGCTGAATACATTTAACTATATGCTTAATGTTTTTAGTATTTGTTTACTTTAGTTTCATTGTAGACGAGTATTGAATATACACTTATAAATTATCTTAGGTTGAATCTTTCTTTTTCGTCACCAGGTTCAGTTTTCAAAGTCCTTGAAAAATTACCCCAAACTTAAGAACTAGATAATGAACATGTGCCATGCACGGGACTAAAATTTATGATAATATAATGTTATAACTTTTACAAAAACCATTTTTTTTTTGTTTGTAAGATATATTTGAGACTTAAAAATTTGTTGGTTCAATTTTGATAAGATAAATGAATAAGAGCAAGCAACATTTACATTTGATGCATCTTTGCAACTATAATGCAACCTGCCCCCCCTCTCAAAGACATAATAGATTTTAAGCATGACTTTTGTATTTCAAACTTTGAAAAAATTTCTTGTAAATTTTATTTGAAGTCTCATTGGATACTTGCCCTTCATTGTTTGATATTAGTACCTTCAAATCGATACGTGAAGTAATCCTAGAAATAATAACGTATAATCGTCCAAGTGAAAAATAGGTTGTGAAAGATAAATGTCAACTCGTTTAAAAGATTATCTTTGTCTTTTATTTATAGTCATTAAACAATAACAGAAAATTATTTACACTAAAATCTAAAAGGAATTATGCGATCAGATGGTGTCTATGAAATTTTTGGTCCTAAACTATTAAATTGAAAATTAAATTTATATTATAGTTCACAGCAAAATCACATGCAAGTTAAGTGAATAGTATCACATGATAGAAGTATATTTATCTTTGTTTCGCAACACTCTTTTGATTTTGGATCTAACAATTTCGTTCCCCCATATGCATTTGCGAACCCCATTCGGCCTAAAGATAAATCACAACATGATTGAATAATGGTGTCCATATGGTTAAATGATGACACTCACCATGGAAGTAATAAACATATATTGTATTTTTAATAAAAACACAATTACTATTAAATGTTTTAATTCATATGTAAAATAATTTCCATAGGACCATCGATCATCTTAATGTGCATTTTCTCAACAAATTGTCCCTGTAAAGTACAGGTTACCCTGTTATTACTACAATAACGCAAACAATTTCATTTAGCTTTTCCAAAACTGGGATATTGAATTGACCAAATTTTGACATTATAAAATATATTAAGATGGTTGCATCTTACTCCAGATCCTAAAACACAAAGTCCATAAATTTATCTTCTCTCTATTTTTGTCTAACTCTTTAAGATCATCCTTCTCTACAGCATGCATGTCCTATGACTATTGATTAACTTAAATAATTACTCCAATTAACTATTCACGAACTACTGAATTCTTTCTGAAAAAAAATACTAAATTCTAAATTTTATTAAATTATTAGAAATAATATATAATAAATTTAAAATAATTAATCAAATACTTATTAATTTTATAATAAATATTTTAAAAAATATAATTAAAATTTCCTTTCTCCTCAAATCATATGTTTATTTATTTATTAACATTTCTTTGTACATTAAAATTTACTTTTATCTCCAACTTCAATTATTCTTATATGAAAAAAATCAACAAAAAAGATTGTCACTTTTAATAAATGTTATCATAATCGATCATTTGTGCATGTTTGGATTCCAGTTAAAAATATTACGATACGTATTCCAATGCAAATTCAATAGATAAAGTAAAATGAATGCAAACGTAAGAGTCCTAAACTGTTGACAAATTTACTTTTACTTTAAAAGTAATTTTGTAATAGATTTCCAAACATACTCTTAGTCTGTGTAGTTTTCTATGTAATTATAACAATGACTTTTCACTATCCATTTGACACTAAAAAATGCATCATAAAAAAAAATATAAGAAGAGTGTTAGTCATACTTTCTCTTATACTTTTTTTATATTTTTTTTTGATTGGTTAAAATTTATTAAAAATATTTTAATAATTTTCAATAAATTTTAACCAATCACAGAAAAAATATCTAAAAGAAAATGTCTCAAAGAGTGTCTCTATCAATCCTCAAAATATAATGCAAAGAATCCCTACACAATGAAAAGTTGGCTGCGCATTATTAATATCAACAGAATTAATATTGACGTTGAACTTTGGTAAACAAACACTTAGGTGCACATTAGTTTCTTTGAAAAAGATTTTATTCTATTATTATCTTGGTTGAAAAAATCTACCTACCTCAATTGTTCCTGCACATTAATTTTTCTTATAAATAATGTGCCAACATAGTTTTTTTAGAGGAAACATAGTTATGTCATTTCATTCAAAATATGAGTAACAATACAAGATGAGATATATTTAAAGACATGAGAACTAACATAAAATCTTGAAATCCTTGCTAAATTATGAGCTACAAGATTGATTTGTTTTTTAACAAAACTCACCCTTGAGTTTGATAAGTTTAAAAATGAAACTCTACATCTATTTAAAATGGAATAGAAGATTGAAGAGTTCATAAAATGATCAACCGCTGATTTGCAATCCACCTCGAAAGTGACATTATGAATGCTGAGTTGCTGAACCCAGAGAATAATAGCTTGATGAAGAGCCCCAAGCCATAGCTTCTTTTGGAGCAAGGATGGCAGTTGCGGTTATCGTTTTCGCTGTGAGAAAATTACCATTGGAGTCTCTCAAACAGAAACCAACACCAAAGGATTTATTTATAAAAATAAAAATTAATTGTTTAGATAGATACATTTAAGAAATTGTTAATTTGAATATGGGTAAGATTTATTTATAATCTTTTCTATCCCCTAAAAAAATTAAAAACTGATTTCTATCAAGCTCTTAGAAATGTCATGTTGTACAATTATCAAAAACTAACAATTTATTTATTTGTAAAACTAACAAATCTATTTACAAAAAGAATTTTATTATTGGGACATGATTTATTTTTCATAGACTTCTTACTTTAATTAATTAATTCACAATATAACCTATTTAATTGATTACTTATCTTTTTTGCCAATAAAAAATGTTCTACTTATCTAAAACTAATAGTTACCTATCCCAAAAACGTAAGTCTTGAATCTTCATTTCATTTCATTTTAAAGTTTTTTCTTGAACAAAATACACAAACATTCCCTCAAGTTTGGACATATTACAAGCAAATTTCTCTGTTTTTAACCCTTATATAAATACCTATTATTTTAGAATTTCAATTACACTAATATCACTTCTCCGGTAACGATGTTAATTTCGTTTATCCAAAATAGTCACGTGTTAGTCACATGATCATTTAAGAGAATTTTTGACAAAAATATCCATGTCTTCTTCCCACCAACAGTTTAAATCATACATTTTAAGAGTTCTTTATGTCTTTGTTGGTTTTTGTTTGATTCCTGTTGTCCAAATCAATTTCTTCATGCCCTTGTTTGATTTCTTCATGCATTCGTGAGTAATTACTCCACCAACAGTTTAGGTCGAATCACAACCAAACCAACATTGACCAACTCGAACCACCAGCCAAACACAACCATCGAAGCCAACGTAGTCGAACCCCATCATGGAGAAATTTACTTTTAACCCAAGTAGATGCATACGGTGGCCGTTGAAATCCTAACATATGAAGATGGTGATTATTGAACTCGAGAGAGAACTCAAACCCTAGCAGAACACATTTTGTGGGTTTTTAATTTGGGGGTTTCAGAACATGTGAGGAAACAACGAAATGAGGGGTTTAAAAATTATGAAGAGTAATTTCAATCTTTCACAAATATATTAATAATGTTAATTAATGAATTTGATCAGGGCTGCAAAAGAAATACATTTTAAGAGAGAGGATGCAGATATAATATGTTCAAACTTAAGGAATTATTTGTGTAATTTGCTCTTTTTCCTTCCTTCAAGGAAGATAGTATCTTTAGATTTGTTGATGATAATTTTTATCAAAAAACTTAACTTATAATGAAATCTTTTCTTCCAACAATATTTTTTCTTTAATTTACCTATTTGTTTGATTTCCCTCAAAACAATTAATGCCCATAATGTTTCTTTTAAGAAAATGTCCATAAGAATTCCTTAACTAGACATATGAAAAAGGCTACCGATAAACTTCACTCATGAAATTGAAAGAATCTACTTTTTTTAAAAAAAAATATTCAATATCCTATCACAGTAGTATCCTTGGCATTGCTTTTTTCTATGTCACCGTGTGCACCTAACAAAAACTTATATAAGTATGCTAAGCATTATCATGAGCTAACGTGAAAAGTTTAAATCAATAACAACCTAATAACTATATGAAACCATCAAGCTCCAATATCAGAGCATACCAAAAATAAAATCTATATTTTTTAGAAGGTATCTTTATAGAAGGAAATTCCATAAAGTCATTATAATTAACTATCACATGTAAATTTGCATTGAAAACAAATTATAGAGAATACAAAGCCGCTCCATAAAATTATTATAATTAATTTTCACAATATTTCAAGTCATTATCATAATAAACGTGTCTCTGCCTTGTGAATTAAAAAAAATGTGATTAGAAGAATTTTTTTTACTAAAGGTGGTTAGTTATATTTTTCGGCTAAAATTAATTATCAATTTCGTGATATAAAAATATAATAAACGTGTCTAAATTTCTTTCCAATTAACAAATTTAATTTACATTAAAACAATTAAATCCCCAAAATGGACGGAAAAAGAGTTATTTTAGACTTCCTTCGTAATAAGATGCTTGATAAGTTTTAAGGAGTTATGAATGATTATATTTTGAACAAATTCTTAACTTAGTCATTTGAAGTTACATATGTTATCACAAAAGTCTTTCAAAAAAATTGGCTATTAAATTAGTCTTTTAAATTTTTTGTCACCACCTTTCAAATAAGTTCAAAGATTGGGTTAGTCAATAAATTACTCCTTTTAATATTTATTTTATCACCACTTTTAATCTTTTACCAGACCATTTAGAAACTAATTTGATGACAAATAAAGTCTTATAATGTCGTGACAATTTTTGGAAAACTAAAGAGGGTAAGAGTCAATGCTTCAAATCTTAGAGGGAAATGCAGCAACTAAATATTTTGGACTTTATGTGATGATATATGTAACCTTAATACATTTCTAATATGTTAATATATAAGTCTAATTACTTCCTATTGAATATTGGTGTTTAAATTTTTATTTGGAAAAATGAGATTTATAAAGATTAAATTTCAAATTACTTTGATAGAGGGATCTAATACTATGTTATGAATAAATTATATAATAAAATTTTTGGATAAAAATAAGTGAAAAAATTATACTTTTATTTAATTATGCATTTACTTTGAACTAGATTTTATACTGGTGTGATACACGAATTTGACTAAATGGTAAATTTTTAAATTTGTAGTTTGTATTATTTGTATTTATTATTATTTAATATATATATATATATATATATATATATATATATATATAAATATAAGTTTATCATTTTAAATATAATTATGTTAAAATTGAGTAAAAAAATTAATTATATTTTTAATTGAGCAGATATTATCTTCAAATATATTGAAGCCTATTAAACTTAATCATGATTTTTTTTCTTTATTCAACTATTAATAATATTTAATACCTATATGAAATGTATAAATTTAAAAGAATTTAGTAAACATAAATTTATAATTATTTAAATTAAAGTTTAATAAAATAAAACACTAAAAAGTCCCTGTTACTAAGCATTTCTCTTTTTATGGCTGTTATTGTTATCTTTTATACATTTATTAAATAGAAATAGCCAAATCTAATAAAATAACAATAATAATAATGCAACACTTCCTTTTAATTATATTAAATGGAAGTGTTGAATTTATGATGCGAGTGAAAAAAGACCCTGATTAATCGGAGTTTGATCTAAGGTACATAAAATTTGATCAAAAATTATTTTCAATAAAGATCAAACTCGGGTATTATTCAAATGGTTTAACTTTAACTTTAATTCATTAACCACTTGTGCTAATAGAAATAATTATATTTAAATGATGTTTGAGATTAAAAAATAATTTATGGTTGAATTGATTCTTTACATTTTAAATGAATTATAAAAGAATGCTTTTCAACAGGAACAAATTTTACTTTTTGAGGAAGATTAGTGATAACAAAGTCACTAGATATTTTGTACTAGTAGTATGATTAATTTTTTTTTAAATGAACTAAATAAACTATTTTTAAGAGAAAGTCAATATGTAAAATATCAGTTTCAATTAAAATATATTTCTTTTAAAATATTTAATATTTATTAACTTTATTAATGACTAATTTTACATGAATCCATATCCGTTAAAATATATTATTGAGGGTGTTGTCCAGCGTGCTATTTAAAAGTTTCAATTAAAATATATTTCTCTTTTTGAAAAATACACAACAACATCCATTAATCCTCCTCTCTCCACGTCTGACGCATACTAATTTTATTTTTATGTATAAAAAAGTAATTTTATTTTAATTATTTAAAAATTAAATAATATTTTTAAATTTATTATTTTTGATTATTATTGTTCATAAAATATATTTCAATAACTATATTAAAAAAGTACACTTATATATATATATATTTATTTGTTTATATATATATATATATATATATATATATATATATATATATATATATATATATATAGACAATAATTTATTTTTAACCTATATGCATAATTATTAATTAAATAAACTATTTTTAGTTACTTCAAAATAAAATATATATTATAAAATTATTAATTTTAATTATTTAATAAACTGAAGAATTAGTACTTAAATAATATTCAATGTTATTATTATATTATTTATAAATTTATAAAATATTTAAGATTAAAAGAGATGAAAATAAAATAATAACCATTAAATATAGTTTTGTTTGAAAACTAATTATTGGTTAGAAAATAATTAATAGTTTATTTTTATTATTATCAATAAATGAAATTTTGCACTACATTCTAAAAATGAATTATTATTTTAAAAATTAATCATAAGAAAGTAAAAGAAAAAAATTATTTGTAAAACATATTTTTTAGTGTTATTAATATATATGTGCAGTAATTTTAAATAACCTTATCTTTAAAATAATAGTTAAAAAGATAATTATGAAAATAATTATGAGTTTATGATTATATTTAAGGTTACATTTTATATATAAAACAGGATGATTATTTTTCTCTTATTGTATTTAATAAATATATAACTTCTATAAAATAATTTTTTAAACATTAACATTACATTATTGATTAAAATCAACTGCCATTTTTGAAATATAAGTTTTAATTAATGGTTGTAATAGTTTCTAGTGAACCTAAATAACGATTATTATGGAATTAAAATATCGATGACTCACAAAATTCAAGTTTCCTTAATCATGATTAAAGAAAAATCTCAAATGTGATTAATCGAATAATTAAAAACAAATTAATGGATTCTTGTTACACTTTTCCTTTGTGATCGAGAAGTGTAGAGTTCTATTGAACTAAAATTGTTCTTTACGGAGGATGGACTCGTGCTCAATACTGTCTTTTAAAACTATTGCTTAATATGTTGAGTTTATGCACCATTCTCACTTCATTTTTAAGATATCTTTTTTTATTATTAAATTAATATTGTAAAATAATGTTCTTCTCTAACTGGCACAAGCACTGGTTGTTGTCAAAGAAGTGAAACAAGAGGGGGTTCAACTGCTTCATTGTGTCATCCAAAAGGGTAACATCATCTACAAAAACTTCAATGTCTTAATTAGTAATGAGGATGGAATGTATCTTAAGAAGAGGATTTAAGAGCGAATATATAGTCCAAAGAGGTAATTGGGGAGGAACTCAAGTTAAATGTTCTCTAGACATATGACTCATGTCTCTAGTTAGAAGCACATGAGGGTGGGGTCGATGTTTCAAAAGAAGGGTCATGCTGTTCTCAAAATTTAGGCAGAGCCAACCCATATTTTATATTTATGAACCGGGAGTTGCTAAGTGCACCCAGTAATATTGCTGGGGCATCCAACAAACAATGAATGGACGAAAATGCCCTTTCGTGAAACCTCTTTTCGAAAGAAACTTCTTCCGGAATCATTCCGGAAGAATGTTTTTTCAGAAAATTTTCGGAAGAACCTTCTTCTGGAAGAAGATTTTGTGATTCCGGAAGAACGCAGGAATACTTTCCGGAAGAACATCATCCGGAATGTTTCCGGAAGAAGGTTCTTCCGGAAGACAACCTTCTTCTTCCGGAAGAAGGGTCTTCCAGAAATTGTTTTTTTTTTTTAAATGGTATTTTTTGTAATTATTTTATTTTAAGGAAGAAATTAAGTTATAAAATAAATAATATTATTATACATAAATAATTAGTGAACATAATTATGACTAATATTTGTAATTTCTTTTTTACGTGCATGTAAATGTAAATATTAATTTGTGTGACAATTTAGTATAATTTAAATCATAAAAATTAATTAATTCGTATATTTTATTAAAAATATAAAATATTTATTATGATAACATTGAATTTGTATTACAAAAGTTAATATATAATAAAAAAATAATAATTATTTTATAACAATGTCAAGTAAAAATAAATTTGATTTTATAATAATAAGTAAAAATAAAATAATATTTAATGCATATGTAATGACGATTTTTCCCTTGTGTATTTTTCTTTAAATTTATTGCGCTTCCTTTTCTATTTACACGCTTCCATTTTTTCACCTGCATCCTTCGTTGCTTTCCTTTTCTTGCTGTTGCTTTCCATTTCACCTTGTGTAGCTTTGAAGATTTGGTGGTCCCGTGAAGTAGTTGTTCCGTATTTGAAGATTTGGTGATCCTGTGAAGCAGGTGTTCCGTATTTGAAGTTTTGTTAG